>NW_028024215.1:0-10816 GCF_054177405.1 Leptonychotes weddellii
CCTCTGACCCTCCCCCCTCTCATGTGCTCTCTCTCTCTCTCATTCTCTCTGTCTCAAATAAATAAATAAAATCTTTAAAAAAAAATGAAGTATGATGTAATGAAGATAATATAATTTATTAATAATTACCCATTTTATTAATTGTAGATTATGACTATATCATTCTACTCATAATAATCTTTATAGTTTATGCTCAGTTAGGTGTCCATTGTTATCTTAAGCAAGGATACCAGTGGGGAGGAAAGAGAGGGTTTGGATTTAACTGGATGATCTTGAAAATATTTCCTTGTGATAAAGAAACTCCAGATCTCCCAGATCTTGAATTGGGATTGGCAGGGAAAAGTAGACTACTGGCATAGCCTTATATCCTGACTATAGAACACTCTCTTCCATCTTAGTTCTGTGGCCAAGCCCTTTTCTCCAGTGATACCACTTAAAAATCATACTTCTAGGGAGATCCATAAAAGACCAAATCCTATACATAGAAAGGACTCTAGGTATATGAAATTTGAAATGTAACATCCATATATAATATATGAGAGCTGAGGCTCTCTCATAGATATCAAATGTTCACCTAAGACTCCTTTATCCTTGCATTCTGATTGTGTAAATATGGGTTGGGGCCATGCGTGTGATAAGCTTATTAAATCAGTATGCTACAAGCCAGTAATTGGTGTATTGTATCAGTCTTCATATGTTGATTCATAGTTTTGCTATTCCATAGCTGTGTATATGGCTTTGGACAAGTTATTAGTCTCTTTAAGACCATGTTTCTTTTTTGTAAATTGAGGATGAAAATAGTATTTTCCTCACTAAGACTGCTAAGTGGAGACTAAGTGAAGTAATTCATATAAAGTCCTTAGCACAGTAACTGGCCTGTAGAGCTCAACAATTGGTTATGTGATAATGATAGAAGGTTGGTTTTTTGTTTTTTGTTTTACCATCTCTGTAAGATAGTAAAATGAGACAGTAGTAAAATGGGAATCTTCTATTCTAAGATCACAAACTTCATTTATTTTCTGTCTTACAAACTCAATTCAAACAAATAATTCAGCCTTAGATCCTCTGTAATAGAGAAAGGGGGGAGGGGGGGCTGTAACATTTCAGTTTAAAGAGCAGGACCTGTTATTGATAGATTGTAGTTTTGTGCTCATTTTTTCTTAGACATATTTACATATATTTTTATGAAGTCAATTCAGAAAAACCACATGCTAAAAGAAGGGTCAGGGACAAAAACACTGTCAGGCTTACATGGTGTTTATTTAAAAATTTTTGAAGATCATTTCGAAACGCATGTTTGAGTATCTTTGTGTGGGCTCTCACATGCTACCCGTGTGCAGCATAGACTTCTGGCTGTGTTACGGTAAATGGACACACTCTGGTCCAGGTGAGGGGCTCTCCTGATGACTCATATCCAGACAAAAGTGAAAGACTTGTAACTCTGAGATCTAAAAACAGTATGAACTTGATAAAAGAGAAGATCTACTCTAAAATAGTTTTAATTAAAAGAATGATTCTGCGTTTCAGGAAAGCCACTACGGCACAATAAGACAAAGCAATAAAATGTTAGCACTTGGAGTATGTTCTCTTTTTTGTATTTAAATTAGAGGGTACCATGGGGAAGTTTGTGAAGGTTTTGGGATGATTTGAAGAAAATAAAAAGGAATGAAGAAACTGGATAACTGAATAGTATCGCTTAACAGAGCACTGATAGAAGAAAAACTGTTACAAATCTCTGCATATTGTATTTGCATCTCAACTCAAGCGATAGGAAGAGGATGTTCATAAAGCAACTCTAGATCATGCATGAACAGAAAAACTGAAAGGGCAAATTCAGTTTAAAGTGTTCTGTGGCTACAGGATACTGAGTCAAAAGCAGATTTGACTGTATACAGAATTCATGAACTTATATATGAAAGGAAAAGCCATTCTAATTTTCCAGATTATTTTGAATATAAATATCACTACCCTTCCATCCCAAAGTGAAAAAAATGAGGCAAAAGTCCCTATTTTATGTTTATAATTTTGGTATGAAAAGAGCCTAAAGTATGTATGGTCTTTTATTTGAAGTGACGCTGCAGTCATCACTCCAAATTAGCACTCTTTTCTGGCAATGAGAAGAAAGATACCTGTCATAAAAAAAGAGACAAAAAGCTCCATGGAGAGAATATTAAGGAATTAACAGATATAATGTAGATTGTGAGTTGTTCTTGTTTGAAACCTAGTTAACCTCAAATTTTTATATACTTCTTTGTTTACATTTATTTAAGGAAGATATTAAATTCAGCCATTTTCCTCCATGTTCTGTGTCCTCTAGGGGTTGTATTTGCAGATATTGTTGTACATAGTGATTTACCAGCTTCATCATATTGAGTGTTTGTCTGAAGGATTTAAATGGATATACAGTTTTAACTTAGTGGACACCTTAAGAAAATTCAGTGATTGCAGAAGAAACTGTTGAAGACAGAACTCTTACACTAATTTTTACTGGCTATCTCAGCTGTAGCTCTTGTGTTTAGAAGGCAAATGTGAATAGTATTTCAGTATACTTTCCATTTGCCATGTTGCTAATAGTGTTCTCGCACTTGAAAGGAAGACTCAGTCTTAAAGGTCATATGTCTTAGCTTTGTTTTTCTCCCAATAAAATCTTCAAAGTACTTGCCTTCCTTAGTTTTATAACACTGACCATGAAGTTGCTTTGGGGGTGAAAATGTTTCGGAATTTTTTGAGATCCTTATTTGGCAAGATTGTGCTTTTAAACGTGTAAGAGGCGTGGGAGGGATGTGTCATTTATAACTTCTGTCTTAGGGTAGTGTTATGATTAAGACTACTAGAGTCAGGTTGTCGAATTTGTATTCCTATTGCCACTCAATACAGATCTGAGGCTTTGGGCAAGTTAATAACCTTTGTGTGCCTTTGTTTTCTTTTCTATGAAATCAGAATGATAGTATCTTCCACATAATACTGTGGAACAAAATTAGAAAATATATGGAAAGTATGGAGATAGGTGAGTAACTCAAGGTTAATGACCAATCAATAAATAATAAATGTTGCTGTCATCATCTTCAACACTTTCTACACTAATCCATATAACTGGACAACTTGCACTTGTTTTTAATTCATTAGATATTAATTTTGCATTATATAAAATACATTCCTTTTTTTAAAAGATTTTATTTGACAGCACAAGCAGGGAGAGGAGCAGAGGGAGAGGTAGAAGCAGAAGCAGACTCCCCACTGAGCAGGGAGCCCAATGTGGGACTCGATCCCAGGACCCTGAGATCATGACCTGAGCCGAAGGCAGATACTTAACCAACTGAGCCACCCAGGTGCCCCATAAAATACATTCCTGAATATATGAGATATATTTAGATGGTTTACAACCCAATATAAATATTTGTAAACAACTATGGTATAAGCCTGAATGAAAGAAATCCTTATAAGAGAATTACCCCTGAAAGTATTGATCCTAGATGGGGAGAGATTACTTCTAATTGGGAGAATTATGGAAGACTTTATGAAGATACTGGCTCTTGTGCTGGGCTTCATAACGACATACAGGGTTTTAGAAGGCTTAAGACAGAGGTAAAGGACATGCCTGGACAGAAGACCATAAACCAGCATCTTTTTAGTACTAACCAGGCATTATATACTAAGTACTATCTTAATTCAAGGTCATCACCATAAATCTTTTAAGGTATATACTTTTGACCTCTGTTTACAGGTGAAATTAAGGCTCAGAGAAGTTAACTGATTTACTCAAGATAACACAACTAAATAAGGAGTAGTAGAGTTAGAATTTGAATCCAGCTCTACCTGGCTCGAAAACCCACACTCTTTTAGCTACACTGCCTTCAGGCTGGAGAACAGTGTGAACAAAGGTATAGATGAGAGAAAGTACAGTAGATGTTTAAGAAACTTCTAATAGAATAGTCTAAATAAGAAGGTGGGGTAGAAACTCTGCTGGGAAATGAGAGAGGTTCCAGATTATAGTCTTGAATGCCATACTGAAAAAAGATGTGTGTTTCTTTCTCATGTAGGCATTAATAAGTTCCTAAAGTCCACTGTCCAGGGAGATGAATTATCACATGAGAATATTTTCATAGCAATGTGTAGAATGCATTATACTGAGAGAAGATTAGAAGTAGTCTCATTAGGTAGATTATTAAATAACCAGTACTTTTTTTCTGTATTCAGTTTCCTTTTAAAAATGTTAAAGTTAGCCTCACATATTACAAACATGTTTATTTAAAAGTGTTTCAGTAGGGGCATCTCTCTGTCAAATAAATAAAATAAATTAAATAAATAAAATCTTAAAAAAAAAAGTGTTTCAGTATATTGGGGTGCCTGGGTGGCGCAGTCGGTTAAGCGTCTGATTCTTGGTTTCGGCCAGGTCATGATCCCAAGGTCATGAAATTGAGCCCCATGTTGGGCTCTGTGCTCAGCAGGGAGTCTGCTTGAGATTCTCCATCTCCCTCTGCCCTCCACCCACTACCGCTCACGCGCGCTCTCCCAAAAAAAAAAATCATCATCATCATCATCATAATAAAAGTGTTTCAGTATATTTGCTTAAGAAAAACAATTTTAGGGCACCGGGTGGCGCAGTCGGTTGAGCGTCTGCCTTCGGCTCGGATCATGATCCCAGGGTCCTGGGATCGAGATCCGCGTCGGGCTCCCTGCTCTGTGGGGAGCCTGCTTCTCCCTCTCCTCCCTACTTGTGCTCTCTCTCTCACTATCTCTGTCTCTCTCAAATAAATAAAATTTAAAAAAAAAAAAAAGAAAAACAATTTTAGGGGTGCTTGCCTGGCTTAGTAGAGCATGCAATTCTTGTTCTAGGGGTTGTGGGTTCAAGCCCCACACTGGGCTTGGAGCCTACTTAAAAAACCCCAGCTTTTGAAGTATGTTTGAGGATACAGGTATTGTCTCCTACCTACTGGCATACAACCTTTTTTTTTTGGCTTTTTGTAAGAATTTCACTTGCTTAACTTAATAGATGTGGATTTAAGAGTTTTATTAAGTGATACGATTAAAGACAGTGACTCTAGGTGCCTTGGGGGTTGTGGGAGGGGAGTGAGACATCACTGAGGGAATAGAACACTATTAGAAAAAAAGTAATTCTGTTTTTTCCTTGCCATTGGCCCCTTGTTATCCATAAATAAAATCCTAACTCTGGTATGAGAGAATAGTTTACGTGTTTACCACAACCTGTTCCTCTCATCTAATCAACTAATATACAAACTGACTCATAATTTGTCATCACCCCAAAATACCATTTTCCCCCCAAACTCATGGCATTAGCATAACCATGTCCCTTTGTCTAAAATATCCTCTATCTTGGGGCACCTGGGTGGCTCAGTCGGTTAAGCGTTTGCCTTAGGCTCGGGTCAGGATCCCGGAGTCCCGGGATCGAGCCCTGCATCGAGCTCCCTGCTCAGCAGAGAGTCTGCTTCTCCCTTTGTCCTTCACCCCACTTGTGCTCTCTCGCTCTTGCTGTCTCACAAATAAATAAAATCTTAAAAAAAAAATATATCCTCTATCTTTTCTCTTGAGAAATTTCAACTGTTACTTGTTCATGTTTCATTTGTGGTCTTATGTATGAAGCCTTTATCTCTCCCAGATAGAGGATCACTTCCTTCTTGCTTCCTCAGTTGCCCCTGTGAACTCTGTATTTCTTATAATAACATAGTAGTTTTCTATTTCAAAGTCCATTTCCCCTCCTACTCTATAATCTCAAGATCAGACATTGTATCTTACTCATCTTCAGAACTCCAGTATATAGCACAATACCTGGGATATAATGTGTACTCTAATGATAAAAGGATGGATAATGATAGATGAATAAAATGGCATGGAATTAATAAACTTTATATAGAAGCCACTGTCATGATATGAAAGTGCTGTGATAATGGACATTATTCTTTCTGTGGAAGCAATTTGGAGAGAGTTACCTTATCACCGTGGAGATTAGGGAAAGCTTTTATCAGAAGCTTCTGTAAAAGCCAAGTTTGTTGGGTTTTTTTTTTTTTAATTAACATATAATGTATTATTTGTTTCAGGGGTACAGGTCTGTGATTCATCAGTCTTAAACAATTCACAGTGCTTACCATAGCACATACCCTCCCAGTGTCCATCACCCAGCCATCCCATCCCTCCCAGCACCCTCCATTCCAGCAACCCTCAGTTTGTTTCCTGAGATTAAGAGTCAGCTCCTAAACGCTGAGTTAGCTCTGGGAACTTGTGCAAAGGTCTGTAATGCTACCGACTTGAACTTCAGGTAGAGTTGCTTTTGAGGTCACCAGGTCATCTAATGCCAAATCAAAAAACCCATTATTACTAAATAATCCTTTCATCTTCTCATGATTTTTGACAGTTTGGCTACCTTCTTTTTCTTAAACTCTTACCTAGAACTAGAAGCAACTTTCCTTTGGGATGCCTGCGTGGCTCAGTCGGCTAAGCGTCTGACTTTTGATTTTGGCTCAGATCATGATCTCAGGGTTGTGAGATTGAGACCCGTGTCAGGCTCCATGCTGGGTGTGGAGCGTGCTTAAGATTCTTTCTCTCTCCCTCTCCCTCTGCTCACCCCCACTCTCTCTCTCTCAAAAACTAAAACAACTTTCCCCTAAAAATGCTCACTTCTAAGATGCATATTCTACACCAGATATTTATATATGTGTCTTGTTTAATAACAACTCTGTTAGTTCCCTTCCCTTCCCTTCCCTTCATTAGCTCTATTAGCTCAGTTTTATTTTACAGTTGAGAAGAGTGAGATTTAGAGAGGTTATGTAACTTGTCCATGATAACATAGTTTGGAAGTGTTAAACCATTGAGCTTAAATGTTTGTGACTCCAATGACTGTTTATTCCACTTTGCCACTCTGGCTATCTATATAGCATATTTTTGTCCACATGTTTTGTTAATTTGATTTTAAGAATACAGATTGTCTTATATAGTCAAGTCCATTTCATCCTGAAGGCCAGTTAATAATATGTCCAGAAATATAGAAGTGACCCTCTGTGGAGTTGCTTTTTCTGTAAGAGAAACCTAGAGACTTCTCTTAGGTGATCAAAGGGCTTAGAATTGAATATAAAATATGGCTTGTCACTTTAACAAGGATGAGATCCCAAGTTGGAAGTAGGGTTGTTTGTTACCTGAAACTCAAACAAGGTAGGGAGAGAGTAGAATCACCAGATAGAAAACTTATGATTCTTTTACATCCTGAGAAAGCCCTGAAGGTATGCTTGATCTGCCATACAGTTGAAGTTCACAGTAACAATGCTGTTTATCTGGAAAGATTTCACTTCTGATCACGGTAGTTGCTTCAGAAGTGGGAGTGAGAGATACTTTTCCCCTAGTCTTTGTACTGTTTGAATTTTACCACATATGTATATTACCAGTTCAAGTAAACCAATAAATATTAAAGAGAAAGAAAGGTGTCACAATGACCCCTGAGGAATATGTTATTGTCCCCATTTTTTAAATCCAGCAGCTTATTAACTCTATTAATTTTAATTATCCATTTCTACATTCTTAGAATATTTTATGTGCATAATGATATGTTCCACAAGTAATGAAAGTTTAATCTCTACTTTCCCAGTTTTATAACTAATTATATTTCATTTTGCTTTATTTTGATGGCCACATCCTCTAGTATAATGTTGAATGGAAGTGATGATACCTGGCATCTTCATCTTGTTACTCACAAAAGGGATTAGGTATACTTTCTGCTGTAATATTTTTGTAGAAACCTTACAAGGAAGTTTCTTTCAGTTTTCAGCTTCACAGAGTTCTCATCATAAATGAAGCTGGAGTATATTATTGCTTTCTTTTGTACCTATTGAAGATGATACAATAATTATCTTTTAAATATTGATGTGATAATTTTTTTTCTTATGTTAGATCATAATGTTTTACCTCTTGGAATAAGCCCAACTTGGTCAAGATGTATTATTCACATATATTGTTAAAATTGACCTGCTGCTATTCCATTGGGATTTTTTCACCTATTTTCATGAATAACATTGGCCTGTAACCTTCCTTTCTTGCATTACTCTTGTCACATTTTGGTTTCATAATTAAGTTTCATGAAACAAATTAAGGAGTCTTCTGTGGACAAATATGTGTGATACTAGAAGTACACTGTTCTTGAATATTTGACTGAGCTTGTAGATAAAGCCATGTAAGCCTGAGGTAGAAAAAAATATTTGACAGTTGACATTTTTTTTTTTTTATGCCTGTCAGATGATTCATGTTTTCTGTCTTATTGCTCAGTTTTGGTCAGTTTTTTGTAAGAATTTTTCTACTTGGTTTAAATATTCAAATTTGTTAACAAAATTTTTTATTTCCATTTTTTCCTACAAAATTACTTATTCTCATTTTGAGAGGAGAAATAAGTTTAACATAATGCTTAACATTTGGGAAAAAATAAATAAAAGGGCTATATTCTGATTTTTTGTTTAATAGTTATCTTTCTTCTGGTTAAAAAATGTTTGTCATCATGAGTACCAAGGCTTACACATAAAACCATTCTTGTTTTATGGGAGTCCATGAAGATGGTATGTCTGTCCGTTTATTTAGGTGTTCTTTGATATCTTTCAACATTGTTTTATATTTTCAACGTGTAGGTCTTACACATATTTTAAGCTTGTCTCTAAGTAGTTCATGTTTTTGATGCCATTATAAATGGTATCTTTTTAAAATCCATTTGCTAATTATTCATTTCTAATTTATAGAAATATATTGATTTTGATACAATTACATCAAATCTGACAACCCTGCTAGATCAGTTTATTTATTATTAAAAGCAAAGCTTTTTTGAAGATTTGTTAAGCTTTTCTACATAGGCGGTTATGTCATTTACAAATAAAGACAATTTTACTTCTTCATTTCTCATCTGTGTGCTTTTTCTTTCTTTTTCTTGACTATTACACTGGGTAGGACCTCTAATACAGTGTTAAATAGAAGTGGTAAAAGCACACATCCTTCCCTTGCTTCGAGTCTGAAAGAGAAAGAGTTCAGTATTTTCACCATTAAGTGTGATGTTATCTAAAAGTTTTTCATAGGAATTCCTTATCACCTTGAGGGAATTCTTTTCTGTTCTTCATTTGCTGGGAGTTTTTATTATGATTAAATATTAAATTCTGTCAAATGAATTTTCTGTGTCAATTATGATTATGTGATTTTCCTGTTCTGTTTAAAATGGTGAATTAACATTCATTGATTTTGTTTTTTAAATGTTAAGCCAACTAGAATCTCTGGATAAACCCCAGATGGACATGATGCATTATTCTTTTTGTATGTGGCAAAATTCTGTTTTTTTGTTAAGGGTTTATATCTGTTTGTGAAGGCAGTTGGTCTGCATTTTTTTTATAATGTCTTTCTGTGACTTTGACTTAAACTGAGTTTGGAAGTGTTCCTTTCTCCTCTTATTCTGACTTTATCTTTCTTCTGTCATATTTGCGGATTTGCATCTTTCATAGAATTTATACATTTCATTTGCCTTTCAGTTTTCTTGGCATAAAGTTGTTTTTATTTATTCTCTATCCTTTTAATAACTGTAGGGTGCTAGTGAAAATCCCCTCATTCATTTCTGATACTGTTAACTTACATTTATCTTTTTTTGGAGTTTTTTTTTTTTTATTTATTTATTTGACGGAGAGAGACGCAGCAAGAGAGGGAGCCTGATGTGGGGCTGGATCCCAGAACCCTGGGAATCATGACCCAAACCGAAGGCAGACACTTAACCAACTGAGCCACCCAAGTGCCCCAATATGTTGTGTTTTCAGTATCTTTTAGTTCAATATAGTTTTTCATTTCCTTGTGAGATCTTATTTGAGCCCTGGGTTATTTAAAATTTCCAAATATTTAGGGATTTTTTTTCAGGAATTTTTTTTTTTTTTTACATAGATTTTCTTTATTTCTTTTTTTTTTTTTTTTTTTTTGATTTTCTTTATTTCTTTTTGCCACATATTATAGGCCCTCTGACACTTAAATTCCCCTTTTGGGCATTAAATTTTTTTTATTTTTTTAAATTTATTTATTTTTTTTTGATGTAGTGTTCCATGATTCATTGTTTGCATATAACACCCGGTGCTCCATTCAGTACATGCCCTCTTTAATACCCATCACCAGGCTAACCCATCCCCCCACCCTCCTCCCCTCTAGAACCCTCAGTTTGTTTCTCAGAGTCGACAGTCTCTCATGGTTCATCTCCCCCACCGACTCCCCCCTTCATTTTTCCATTCCTACTATCCTTTTTTTTAAAAAAAAAAAACATATAATGTATTGTTTGTTTCAGAGGTACAGGTCTGTGATTCATCAGTCTTACACAATTCACAGTGCTCACCATAGCACATACCCTCCCCAATGTCTATCACCCAGCCACTGCATCCCTCCCAACCCCCACCACTCCAGCAACCCTCAGTTTGTTTCCTGAGATTAAGAATTCGTCATATCAGTGAGATCATATGATACATATCTTTCTCTGATTGACTTATTTCGCTTAGCATAATACCCTCTAGTTCTATCCACGTTGTTGCAAATGGCAAGATTTCGTGGGTTTTGATGGCTGCATAATATTCCATTGTATATATATATACCACATCTTCTTTATCTCTTCATATATTGATGGACATCTTGGCTCTTTCCATAGTTTGGCTATTGTGGACATTGCTGTTATAAACATTGGGGTGCATGTACCCCTTCGGATCACTACATTAGTATCTTTGGGGTAAATACCCAGTAATGCAATTGTTGGGTTGGACGGTAGCTCTATTTTCAACTTTTTGAGGAACCTCCATACTGTTTTCCAGAGTGGCTG
>NW_028024216.1:0-638 GCF_054177405.1 Leptonychotes weddellii
CTGAGAGGAGACGAAATCCAGGTCTCCTACTCCTCCGCCATCTTGCTCCGCCCCCTGTAGATCAGATTTTTAAAGGAAAATGCCAATTAGTGGAAGAATTAAATGTGGCTGAGATGTCCAATCCCATGAGCTGGAGACCAGGAGACTATATTTGGCAGATGTCCCCTTTACACCATAGTAAAGTCTTGATTTCATTTCTGAATGATGAGAATGGACAAATCCAGCCTGCAGAAGATGTTTTTTTAAGGGAGCTCACTACTTTTTCTTTTTTTAAGATTTTATTTATTTATTTGAGAAAGAGAACACAAGTAGGCAGAGGGGCAGAGGGAGAGGGAGAAGCAGACTTCCAGCTGAGCAGGGAGCCCAACATGGGGCTCGATCCCAAGACCCTGAGATCATGACTTGAGCTGAAAGTAGATGCTTAACCAACTGAGCCACCCAGGCACCCCAGGAGCTCGCTCCCTTAAGAAGCACCAGTTTCTTCTTCCAGTTGGAGACAAAAGAAATATACATTACCTCAAGTTCAATAGGTAGAGGAAAGGAGAGGAGCAACAAGGGAAAGTTTAGGTGTGGAAACTATACTGCGAGGGTTAAACCAGATATGTAGTAGGAGCAATCAGGAACCTCAGAAGATGAAA
>NW_028024217.1:0-638 GCF_054177405.1 Leptonychotes weddellii
GATAGCCATAATTTTTTTTTGAGAATTGCGTTACTCTGAAGACACAACTAAATATACTTTGAACTTCTCCAACTTCTGACTTTTGACTTCTGTGGGACCAGGCACTTTGTCTCTTTCCTGAGCTGTTTTAGCCAACTGAAAGCTTTCACTGGAGCCACCTAGAACAATCAGATTTTTTCCTGAGCCGGAGTTATAGCCCAAAGCATTTCTCTTCACTCTTCTCTCTGATCATAGATGTAAAACAGTCCCATTTTGAAATTTTACCAGTCTCAGAATATCTGGGCTTATTTTCTCTAATGCCTATTTTCAAATAGTCTTTATTTTGAGTCTATCAATTATGGAAATGACTAACTTATGCTAGGAACATTCTGTTTCAAACTTGTGTGCCCAAAGTCAAAATTTCATTAAGTGAATTTCTGCCTTCCAGATTGTCATCGGAAAGAGTTAAACTGCACTGCACAATAATGGTTGCCTTTTTTTTTTTTTCAAAATGCCTCCGAATACAGCCTGCAGCCCAGCACTCGCTTTTGTATTTTGTTTTTAATAGTGAAATTCCAGTGTTTGGTACCAAATCTCCTGGCTCTTGCTCTGGTGACAACTCCAAAATCTCAATGGCTTACAGGAATTGAGTATTTCTT
>NW_028024218.1:0-638 GCF_054177405.1 Leptonychotes weddellii
TTGCTAATAGATTATAGGATACTGAGTTCAGTTTATAGTCTGGTCACGCAATCTGTGGTTTGAAGTGAATCTAGAATGATTCAGGGAGTGTATTACGGAGATTGCAATAGGTACTAGAAATACCTCTTTCTCTATGCTTGTCCTCCATCCTTTCTTCTGAGCTCCAGATGTAAAGGTCCAACTGCCCCACTGAAACATCGTTTGCACCTCCAGGTCTCAGTGCCATGACAGAACTCTCTGCCCTGTCTCAGAAAATGAGCCTCCAGTCCACCCACTTGCTTAATGCACTTCTCTCTCTTTCCTCTACCTGAAGTCCTGCCTGCAACCACCAAGTCCTGATGATTGTAGCCTCTGAGTGTGTCCCAGTCCATTTACTTTGTTGGAGTGGGGGAGGAAATTTCCTATACTCTTCAAAGGTTCTTTCAGCTGGCCTAAGAATTGAATTGACATTAGGCAGATTAACAGGAAAAAATCAAATGTAACTTTGCACATACAAGAAGCCCACATACATGAGAGGTTCAAAGAGAGGAGGGTAAAATAGTGTTTATGCCATCCTGAGCTAAGGAATGGGAGATTGGCCTGGGGCTTCAAAGGGGAGGAGGGCAATTCCTAGGTCAATAAGAAGAGAGTGACGTCTG
>NW_028024219.1:0-638 GCF_054177405.1 Leptonychotes weddellii
TTGCACCAACCTACATGTGAATCAGGCCTCTGTTAGTTGGTCATAAGGAACTCCCCTTGAGGTCATCAGTGCAGCAGAGATAAGTGACATGGAAGGCTAGACCACTTATTCATGTAGTTTACTTGAGTCCTTTGGGCTTTGCTTGAGTTTGAATATATCACTTCCTACATACAGTGGGACATTGATGCTTCTGCCCAGCTTTATGACTTGGTTGATTTGATAATCCTCAGTTCAGGCTGCATAGCCCTTTAATGTACCATGGTCAGAAGTTTGGTCTTTGCTAAGACCCAGTAGCATACTAGGACATATTTTTCAGAGTAGGATCTTTATGGTGAAGTACATAGCTTTGTTCCAGAATATAAGGATCTACAACGAGACTCTTCTATTGGAGTTTGCCCCAAACTCTCTATATCCTCCATGGATAAATCTCCAGGACTATCAGATTTGTTGGATCGCATGATCTAAGTGTAATTTTTCAGGCCTGACCATAGGCAATTACAAGGCTTTACCTGACAGGCCTCATGGGAAAAAATCATCCCCTCATACCAGACTTGGTATACAGCCAAGTATTACAATCTCTAAAGGGAGTTGCTGTGAAGAACTGATGTCCCTCTGGCTGTTCATTCTCTTCACATATT
>NW_028024220.1:0-638 GCF_054177405.1 Leptonychotes weddellii
ATAGAAACAAGAGGATCTGCAGATCAACTGAATGCAGGTAATGGAGGAAATTCAAGAAATCAGGATCTTTAGCTTGAACAACTGGAAAATAAGGACAAATGCATGGTTGAGGGAGATACTCATGAAATTTGTTTATGTTAGAGATGCCTGAGATGTCCCTGCAGAACTGAGAAAATTAGAGTTGAACAGCTCAGTCTGAAGGGACTGGAAAGCCTCCATTTATGCAGTGGGCCAAGGTCTAAGGGAATCTCCATTGTATGGAATTTAGAGTATTTTGCTTAAGTGTGTCAAACAAAATCAACGTATTGTGGCTACACTTGCTAAATCCTACTGTGTGAAAGAATAGGAATGCTAAGAAGCCAAGGATATAATAACTGTTCTCAGAGAGCATACATATATGAAAAAATATATTTAGAATGTATTGAGTGGTAAATGAATGACACAGAAAAAAACCTAAGGGAGACATGGCTGGGAGGTCACAGTGTCACAGCACAAGAAACAGCATGCATGGGGGGGCGGAGCAAGATGACGGAGGAGTAGGAGACCTGGATTTCGTCTCCTCTCAGGAATTCAGCTGGGTAGGGATCAAACCATTTTGAACACCTACAAACTCAACAGGAGATCGAAGAAAAGAAGAG
>NW_028024221.1:0-638 GCF_054177405.1 Leptonychotes weddellii
ACCCCCCCCCCCACACACACCGGATGAGTGCACCCCACTTGCCAGGGCGCTCGCTGTCTAGACAGTGAAGGAGCTGAGGCTGGACAGTGAATTTAGCTTTTCATTATAAAGAGGCAGAAGGAACTCAAGAGAGCAAATGGCCATAGAAGACATGACCAAGAAGTAGGTCTGGAAACACTGGAAGTATTTTAAAAGCTTACGACAATGCCTTGTCCCGTATCCATTGGTAAGCTATTATTGGGTCTTTCTCCCTGTCCTGGTGTAGGTACTCTACTCACTAAGGTGGTGGAGCTTTGGATGTGGTGAGAAACAACAGGGAAGCCACAGCGAGGGGAACTGGGTTTTGGGAGCCCCAAGGAAGAGCAGCAGACGGTGGGAACCCAACCTCCTGAGGAATGAGAGGGGGACCTTGGCCGGGTTGGAGCAGAGCATGTGGGCAACTGCAGGGCCTGAGCAGGACCTGGCCTGCCCTTGTCCACTGTGGCTGGGGCACCAACGTGGGCTCTGAGTAGACATCAGTGGCCTGTGATGTCTCTCTGCTCCTTCCAAAAGCTCTGGGAAGGGAACAAAGACCACGGTTGCCCAGAATTGTCTGCCAACATCATCTCTTCCCCATGTCCACATGAGGGGAAGTGGAC
>NW_028024222.1:0-638 GCF_054177405.1 Leptonychotes weddellii
CTCTCAAATTAAAAAAAAAAAAATAAATAAATCTTAAAAAAAAAAAAGAGCTCTGAACAAGAAAACTCACAAGGAAGTGAAGAAGAGAAGAAGGTCCATGTTTTGGGCCCCTGCACCACCCTTCTAGTTCCCCAAGATGCTGAGATACCTTTGACCTCGGTTGGGCTAACCACCTCCTCTGAGCATCATTCAGCTAAACTTATGCTTCCAGGTTCCCTGCTTTTGCTCCTGTTTTCTCACCTTGGGGTGCCCTTTTCCTCATTCTCCCAACTACTGAAGACCTTTAAGGCTGTGATCAATTGTCACTTCTTCCATGCAGCTCTCCAGGATGCTCCCAGTCAGAATCTCCTCTTCCCCTGTGTACCCACAGTCCCTGCTAATAAAGTCTAACATGTTACTTGTTTAATTCGGTCATGTTTCATGTCTGCTTCCCCCAACTGAGCCTCAAGTGCAAAGGCTGTGCCTCATTCACTGTCCTGTTCCTGGAGGGGCAGTGTGTGTGGTGGTTAGAAACATGCTGTTTGGACTCAGACTGCCTGAGTCTCAGCCTCCAATCTGCCACTAACTAGTTGTGTGACCTTGGGTGTGTTATTTAACCTCTCTGTAAATGGGGATTTTTATGACCTGATGGATTTGTT
>NW_028024223.1:0-638 GCF_054177405.1 Leptonychotes weddellii
TGGAACTGGGCTAGGTGATGGAGAATAGTGGTTTGCAAGAGAGAGAGAGAAACACAATCTTTTCCCTCCTTCATTCCATAAATTCAGAGAAACAGATATGAAGCCATAATTACCAAATAGAGCTATTGTATAAAAATCAAATTAAGATAAATGCTTTGAGGTGTGCCTGGGTGGCTCAGATGGTTAAGCATCTGCATTCGGCAAAGGTCTTGATCTCCAGGTCCTGAGATCGAGCCCCACGTCAGGCTCCCTGCTCAGTGGGGAGTCTGCTTCTCCCTCTGCCTCTGCCTCTCCCCCTGCTTGTGTGCTCTCTCTCCCCCCTTCAAATGAATAAATAAAATCTTTTTTAAAAAAAGATAAATGCTTTGAATGAAAATGGGAGAGTCTGAAATGATGCCCTATCCTGCTTGAAGAGGATTCTGAGACTTCCCTGCAGTAGTAACATTTCAGAGGTGCATTGGATATTGAGAGAGATCCTGGCAGGTGAATGGGGGAGGGGTGGCATGAATGGTGGGGGCTGGTTATTGCTTTACAGTGGGAAGCAGTCTTATAGAGATCAAGGTGGTTTTCCAATACTACCTCTACTTACTGAAATTCAAATCCAAAGGAAACAAAACCAATTCATTTCTTTTAGAATG
>NW_028024224.1:0-638 GCF_054177405.1 Leptonychotes weddellii
GTTCCCGACGGCACCTGTCGCACCCGCACAGATGCCCGTGGTGGACAGGTCCTGGAACCCTGGAGCACTGAGCAACTCAGAAAGTACTCCTACAATCGCCGGACTGTTCCACGTGGTGGCTCTGTTCGTGGGTGCTAACACTGCCGGGGGAGGAGGGGGTAGAGACATGTGGGATTCTCTGTGGGAAACTGATGAGGAATGAATTTACCATGACCCATGTTGTCATCGCCAAGCAAAGTGCAGGGTCTGATCATCACGGCAACAGCGAAGAGCTTTTCCTCCTACAGGATCAGCAGGTTCTCTGCAGACTGGGCTGGATGCATACTCATCCTCAGCACCTTGCTCTTCAGTGTTGACCTACACGCTCCTTGCTCGTACCCGATGATGTTGCCAGAGTCCATACCCATTGTTTGCTCCCTCCGAGTTCCAGGAAGCTGGGTTCTTTAACTCGCCATGGACTGAAGGAGATTTCTTCTTGTTGCCAGAGAGGATTTTATCCACACAGCAAGGATGCCCCCCTCTCTTCTGCAGCAACGTGGCCATTGTGGCCAGAGCCGTGACCATCACAGACCTTCCATTAGAACTTGACTCCAACACTTCCCCACCAAGAACTATAAAACCATCTTTGTGTACTGTAG
>NW_028024225.1:0-638 GCF_054177405.1 Leptonychotes weddellii
CAGCTCTAACATGTTTAGAAAGTTTTATTAATATAGAGTCCCAATGCACATTTTTACACATAAAATATTACAGATAATTTGATTATTTTGTTTATTCATAGAATTGAAAGGTTTGACTTAAAGAGTCTGAACATACTTAGAAATATTTTATTGGGTATATTTTCAACTTGCTTAGAAAATTCTGTTGATTTTCTCTTCTGTATTACAAATTTTATGTCAACAAGTTAGTGCAAATAAAGTAGAACATGATAATAAGCATTAACAAGACAAAGGATTTTCCTAGAATATCACTGATAACTTTTAGACAATTTTCCATTCAATAGCTGAAGCCAAGTTGTTATCAAAGGAGTCAACTTAAGTATAAAGAAAGATGTAGGGGCACCTGGGTAGCTCAGTTGGTTAAGCGTCTAACTCATGATTTCGGCTCAGGTCATGATCTCATTCGTGGGTTGTGAGATAGAGCCCCGTGTCAGGCTCCATGCTCAGTAGGGAGTCTGCTTGGGATTCTCTTTCTTCCTCTCCCTCAGCCCCTCCACCCACTCGAGCTTTCTCTTTCTCAAATAAATAAATAAATCTTATACAAAAAGAATAAAGAAGGATGCAGTTTCGGAGTTAGTTATCTAGTTAAAATGTATCTG
>NW_028024226.1:0-10815 GCF_054177405.1 Leptonychotes weddellii
ATACCCTCCCCAGTGTCTATCACCCAGTCACCCCATCCCTCCCACCCCACCCCCCCACTCCAGCAACCCTCAGTTTGTTTCCTGTGATTAAGAATTCCTCATATCAGTGAGGTCATATGATACATGTCTTTCTTTGATTGGAGCATTTAATCAATTTATATTCAAAGTAATTATTGATAGGTATCTACTTATTGCCATTTTGTTATTTGTTTTATGGTTGTTTTTGTAGCTCTTTGTTCAGTTATTCCTTTGCTGTCTTCTCTCAGTTTGTTGGCTTTTTTGGTGATATGCTTGGATTCCTTTTTCTTTATTTTTTACATATGTATTACTGTTTTTGATTTGTGTTTACCATTAAGTTTGTATATAACATCCTCTGCAAATGGCAATATTAATAAGTTGATGGTTGCTTAAGTTTGAACTCACTCTTTATTCCTCTCCCAACCAAGTTTTAGATTTATTGTGTCATAATTTACATTTTTAAATTTTGTTAATCCCTTGACTGATTTTTATAGCTATACTTCATTTTACTATTTTTGTGTTTCCTACTTTTCTTACTCGTACTTATCATCTTTACTTTACACTCAGAGAGTTCCCCTTAACATTTCTTGTAGAGCTGGTTTAGTAGTCATGAATTTTGTTAGCTTTTATTGGGGGAATTCTTTATGCCTTCTTCTATTCTGAATGATGACCTTGCTGAATAGAGTATTCTGGCTGCAGGTTTTTTTTCTTTCATCATTTCAAGTATATCATGCCATTCTCTTCTGGCCTGCAAAGTTTCTGGTAAAAAAATCAGCTGATTGTCTTTTGGGGTTTCTCCTCGTATGTAACCATTTTCTTTTCTCTTGCTGCTTTTAAAATTCTCTTTTTATCACTACTTTTAATTACTGTGTATCTTGGTGCAGACCTCCTTGGGTTGATTTTGTTGAGGGATCTCTGTGCCTCCTGGATCAGATTTCTGTTTCCTTCCCCAGATTCAGGAACTTTTCAGCTATTATTTTTTCAATGAAATTTTCTACCCTCTTTTCTTTCTCTGCTCCTTCTGGGATCCCTATAAGATGAATGTTGTTATGCTTGATGGTGTTGCTGAGTTCCTTTAGTATTCTTTACTATTATTTTTTACTATTTTTTCCTCTAATTCCTGTTCAGCATGATTGCTTTCCAATGCTCTGTCCTCCAGGTATATGACTCATTCTTCTGTTTCCTCTAGTCTAGTATTTATACCCTTTAGTGTATTTTTAATTTCAGTTATTGAGTTCTTTATCTTTGATTGGTTCTTCTTTATGTATCCTATCTCTTTGTTGAGGGTTTCACTGAGGGACTCCCTTCTTTTCTTAGCTCCAGTGAGTATTTTTATGACCATTATTTTAAATCCTCTACCAGGCATATTAATTTCCATTTCACTTAGCTCTGTTGCTGTGATTTTTTTTTTCTGTTTTTTCATTTGGGACATATTCCTGTCTCCTCATTTTGTCTAATTCTCTGTGTCTGTTTCTTGTTAGAAAAGTCAGCTACATCTCCTGCTCTTGAAAGTAGTGGCATTATGAAGAAAAGGCTTAGTAGTGCCCTGCAGTGCAGTGTCTCCTGTTCACCAGAACTGGTGCTTCAAGTCTATCTTCTACATGTGTTGAGTACATCTGACAAAGTACAGCATGCATTCATGATAATAAAAAAAAAAACAAGTAGGTCTAGAGGGAATGTACATCAAAATAATAAAGGTCATATATGAAAAACCCACAGTGAATATCACCCTCAATAGGGAAAAACTAAGAGCTTTTCCCCTAAGGTCAGGAACAAGACAATGATGTCCATTCTCACCACTTTTATTCAACATAATAGTGGAAGTCCTAGCTACAGCAATCAGACAACAAGAATAAAGGCATCCGAGTTGGTAAGGAAGAAGTAAAACTTTCACTGTTTGCAGACAACATGACATTATACGTAGGAAACCTAAAAGACTCCACCAAGAAACTACTAGAACTGATCAATGAATTCAGCAAAGTCACAGGATACAAAATCAATGTAGAGAAATCTGTTGCATTCCTATACACTAATAATGAAAGAGAAATTAAGCAAACAATCTCATTTATAATTGCACCAAAAATAGTATCTAGGAATAAAATTAACAAAAGAGTTGAAAGACCTGTACTCTGAAAACTATAAAACACATGAAAAAAATTGAAAACAACACAAAGAAATGGAAACACACTCCATGCCAATAGATTGGAAGAACAAATATTGTTAAAATGTCTATTCTACCCAAAGCAATCTACACACATTTAATGAAATCCCTATAAAAATACCACCAGCAGTTTTCAGAAACCTAGAACAAACAATCCTGAAATTTATATGGAACCACAAAAGACTTGAATAGCCAATACAATCTTGAAAAAGAAAAAACTGGAGTTACCACAATTCCAGACTTAAAGTTACATTCCAAAACTGTAGCAATCAAAACAGTATGGTACTGGCATTAAAATAGACACGCAGATCAATGAAAAAGAACAGAGAACCCAGAAATAAACCCACAATTATATGATCAAATCAACTTTCAACAAAGGAGGAAAGAATATACAATGGAGAAAAGTCTCTTCAAAAAATGGTGTTGGGGCGCCTGGGTGGCTCAGTTGGTTGGGCGACTGCCTTCAGCTCAGGTCATGATCCTGGAGTCCCTGGACCAAGTCCCACATCAGGCTCCCTGCTTGGCAGGGAGTCTGCTTCACCCTCTCACCCTATCCCCTCTCATGTGTTCTCTCTCTCTCATTCTCTCTCTCTCAAATAAATAAATAAAATCTTTTTTTAAAAAATGGTGTTGGGAAAGCTGGACAGGTACACGCAAAAGAAAGAAATTGGAACATTTTCTTACACTATACACAAAATAAATTCAAAATGTATTAATCTAAATGTGAGACCTGAAACCACAATAATCCTAGAAGAGAGCATAGGCAGATCTCTGACATTGGCTGTAACATTTTTCTAGATATGTCTCTATCAAAATAGAAAGCTTCTTCACAATGATGAAAATAATCAACAAAACTAAAAGGCAACCTATGGAATGGGACAAGACATTTGCAAATGACATACCAGATAAAGGATTAGTATCCAAAATATATAAAGAACTTATAAAACTCAATACCCAAAAAAAAAAATGAATAATCCGATTTAAAAAATGGCCAGAAGACATGAATAGACATTTTTCCAAAGAAGACATTTAGGTGACCAAGATACACATGAAAAGATCAGGAAAATGCAAATCAAAAACTACGATGAGATACCACCTCCCACCTGTCTGAATGGCTAAAATCAACAACACAAGAAACAACAGTGGCAAGGATGTGGAGAAAGGGAAACGCTGTTGCACTGTTGGTGGGAAAGCAAACTGGTGCAGCCACTGTGGAAAACAGTATGGAGGTTCCTCAAAAAGTTAAAAATAGAACTACCTTATGACCCAGCAATTGCACTACTAGGTATTTACCTAAAGGGTACAAAAATACTAATTTGAAAGGATACATGTACCCTGATGTTTATAGCAATATATCAACAATAGCCAAATTATGGAAAGAACCCAAGTGTCCATTGACTGATGAATGGTTAAAGAAGTGGTGTATATATATGCAATGGAATAGTACTCAGCCATACAAAATAATGAAATCTTGCCATTTGCAAGGACATGGATGGAGCTAGAGAGTATTATGTTAAGTGAAATAAGTCAATCAGAGAAAGACAAATACATTATGATTTCACTCATATGTGGAATTTAAGAAATAAAACAAATGAGCAAATGGAAAAAAATGAGAAAAACAAACAAAGAAACAGATTCTTAACTGTGGAGAACAAACTGATGGTTACCAGAGGGGAGGTGTGTGGGGGGAATGGGTTAAATAGGTGATGGGGACTAAGGAGTCCAGTTGTGATGAGTACCGGGTGTTGTATGGAAACATTGAATCACTATATTGTACACATGAAACTAATATTGCACTGTATGTTAACTAACTGGAGTTTAAATAAAAGCTTAAAAATATTTTAAAAATAATCCAATAGGCTAGCAGCAAATTAAGAGGTTTTCTTCTCCTTGTAGGATCAAAGAGCAACACAGGCATAGAGTTCTCACTGCCCTTTATGTTGTGAATAACTTTCCTCTGAAGCCCTAGATGACTCCTAGTACAGTGGTAATATGGAGTGAGAGATGGCCACAGGATGAAAGAAGAATTACCAAGAAAGCAAAAATAAAAATGGTGTGTCTGGAAAGATGACCCAATGCAGCTCATGGTGTTCCAGCCATGGCACCAACAGCCAATAATAGAGGGATTTCCTGTACACCTGAGAGTGGTCCAGAGGTTGTATAGGACCATAAGAAGAGAGCTTGGCTTTCATGATTGAGCACAAGCTTGTGGGTGGGGAGGGGATAGAGGCCTAGCTTGGCTGAAAATAAGTTTCTGCCAACCAGTTAAATGGACACAAAGAAAAACTGATTCTAGTTATAGAAGGAAAGTTCCATTTATTGTCCACACAGGTTTGAGGTCAGAAATGCAAAAATCCTACTTGATTGTAACAGTTTTTTCTAGATCCCCTTTCCCCCCATAATCATCCCTGAACAAAGTTCTCTCAAAATCTGGGTTTCCAGAAACATGGAGAAGGGCAGTGGGGTCATGAAAGACACAGATTGGTGGGATAGTCCATGTAGCTGTTATTTCAATATTTCCCTTTCTCCCTTGGCCTTATGGATACTAATTCTCCAATTTTATTTTGTAAATCTCCAAAGAGTTCAACCTCTTCTCCTTTGCTTTCTCCAGAGAAAGGTTTCTCTCTGTGAAATGATTAACCACACTCCCTCTTACAGTATTCAGTGTGTGGGTGGGTGACTTGTCCTAGATGAGATAAGTTTCTTTTCTGTTCTGTGATGTCTTGAAAAAATGGAAAAAATGAAAAATGTCTAGAGAGAGAGAGAGCACAACAGATGGGGGGAAATCAGCTCACCAGAGGAACTTCCCCAAATCTTCTTCCTTTCCTTTTTTTTTCCCTCTCTTTTTTTGAATGGGAAAATATTTATGTATACTGATCAATATTTGTGTTCACATATCATGGTTTGGGAAGAGACCCCGAGACCTCCAAGGCTGATCTGGGTTCACTATGGAAAAGGGTAGAGAACATAAGAATGAGATAGTCTTTTTTACAAGATAATCATGAATTTGGAGGAAGGATTTGGAAACAATTTACTGACACATTGAAAAGGTATATAAAGTGCTAAAAGGACACAGCTCCCCAACATTCCAAGCAACAAACATCAGATACTTTGAAAGGAAAGGACATTTATGGACTACATATTTTTAAATACGCATGTTGTGATGAGCACTGGGTGTTATATATGCAACCAATGAATCATTGAACACTACATCAAAACTAATGATGTACTATACAGTGGCTAACTGAACATAATAATAAAAGAAAGTTGCATTCTGAAAAATAAATAAATAAATATGCATGTACCAGCAGTGAGGGGAGGGCACCACTTTCACTTCCTTCCTACTTTGCTTCCTCCTGCCTCTACCTATCTCTCTCTTTCCCTCAGTCTAGGGTCCCCCTAGGCAATCCTCCCATTTGTCATATCTACTTTCTTCTAGTCATCCTGGCTAATAAAGATTCCTAGGCTGAGAGTCTGAAAGAATGAATGCATCCTTTCCAGAAGCTGATATTGAGGTGTCAGTCTGGGAGTCCTCACAGAAGTGACCGTATTTCACATCTCAAAGCTGTCTCCTGAACTCATCCCTTCTGATGACTTAGGGCAGCTCCTGGTAAAGAGTTCACTGTTGGGTTAAAACTCAGATCCCCACTTCTCCGTTGTGTGTCATATGTATATATGAATATATAATATATATATACATATATATATTCTTTTTAAGACTTTATTTATTTGTCAGAGAGAGAGAGAGAGCACAAGCAAGGGGAGCAGCAGGCAGAGGGAGAAGAAGCAGGCACCCTGCTGAGCAAGAAGCTCGACACAGGACTTGATCCAGGACCCTGGGATCATGACCGGAGCCAAAGGCAGATGCTTAATCAATTGAGCCACCCAGGCGTCCCATGTGGGCCTCCCCACTTTAAGAAAGTCATTTACCCTCTCTGAGCCTCAGGTTATCATATGAGAAATGGTGACAAGAAACAGTGTTACCTTGGGGACAATATAACATTGCCCTGTCTGCCTCACAAAGTGAGAACTCATAAACAAGATGATATTTGCAAAGCTCTTCACCTGGGTTGATCTTCTGTCACTATTTATTATTATTATTAAGCCTTTTCTAACTCAATTTGTATTTCTAGGATAAATATTTCTTAGCTGAACAATGGAGTTGTGGTTATTCTATGTGATAGTTATTGCTTTGAGCAAGCCTGCCTACACTATTGCCAAGCTCAGAAAAGAAGGAACACTCTGCTAAAGAGCCTTCCTCCCTTCTTCCCTTGTATCTTTGCCAGCACAGTAGTGGTTGGGGATGTGTCATCATACAATCTTCACATTCATTTGGGCTTAGATGGGCAATAGGAAAGAAAGAAGAAACATGACTTTTATTGAACCAGGAAGACCTCAATTTGAATTCTGGCTGAGTAGATTTGGGCATACTTTCTACTTAATGAGGCTCAGTATCTGTATTAGTTTCCAAGGACTGCCATACCAAATTACTACAAATGGGGTAGATTAAAGCAACAAGAATGTGTTGCCTCACCATTCTGGAAGATAGAATCTAAAATTAGGGTGTCAGCAAGACCATATGCTCTCTCTTTTCTACATTCTGGTGGTTGCTGGCAATCCTTGACATTCCTTCTGTCTCCACATGACCATCTTTTCCCTATGTGTCTATCTCCTCCTTTCAAGGACAGCAGAAATATTGGATTAGGGACCCATCCAACTCCAGAGACCTCATCTTAACTAACTACATCAACAAGGGCCATATTTCCAAATAAGGTTACATTCTGAAGTAGTGAGAGATATTAGGATTTCAATATGCCTTTGGGGGGATACAATGGAACCTTTAAAAATACCATCATAATAAAATGGGGCTAATAACTCTCCTTTGCATAGTTGTAGTGAAGATTAAAAGCAATGAAACTAAATGCCTGGCACACATAGTAGGTTCTCAGTGAATGGCAGCCTTTATTATTGTTGTGGGATTCCTGCTCTGGGGCATGGAGGACACCAAGCACAAGGTAGGCCCTGAGCACCCAATGCCATTGGGACTGAGAAGCAGTGCCACAAGCCCACAAGTCTTTCCAGAAAGTTGCCATGAGCTGCTCCTTGACAAGAGGTATCTCCTTGAAGGAAGGTGGACATTATACACTGCAGGTTTCTAAACATATTTAAACAACACATTAGTTTATATAAGAGAATATGTTAGGATAGGGAATACTATACTTGGAATGGGAAAATCTGGGCTTTCACTGGGACTTGAACACTAATTTGCTGACTGACTTTGATGAAGTCTCCAGGTCTTTGTTTTCTTATGGAGAGAAAGCAGGTGTTTGACCAGATGATCTTTCAGGTCCCCATCAGTTCATGTATTCTGTATAGTGTATTTCTCATATTCTCACACTCCCACATTGGTTTAAAAAAATGAACTCAGGAATCTTTTTTGTTCATCAGGGAGTTAAATCTCTATATTGTCATTTGATTTTTTTCCCACATCCATTGTTTTTTGAAAATGTAAAATTTGGGGCACCTGGGTGGCTCAGTCAGTTAAGCACCTCCTTTGGCTCAGGTCATGATCCTGAGGATCCTGTGATCAGGCCCCGCATCAGGCTCCCTGCTCAGCGGGAATATGCTCCACCTCTCCCTCAACCTCCCCATCTCCACCACTGTTCCTGCTCTCTCATATGCACTCTCTTTCTCTCTCTCAAATAAATAAATAAAATATTTTTAAAAAGAAAATGTAAAATTAATATATGTTATTACATAAGCATTAGCATTATAGAAAAGTAAATGTAAGTGAAAAAAAATAATGTAGTGTTGGTATGAGTGATTGAAGAGCAATTTCCCATTTTGGTGCGTCATAAATTCTCCGCCACAATAACCTTTAGCATGACATAAACCATTCTCAAAAGGCACCAGAACCACAAATTATACACAAATATAGAAAGGGAAGCATGAACCCAGAGCAGCAGAGAAGAATCCATGTGGCAGACACTGTTGGCTAACCGAACTCCCATCCTCCTTCTTCCCTTTGTATCTCTACTATAGACATAAGTATTGAGCATGTTCAGGCTCTTTTGCATCCAGGAATGGCTATGTGGCACAGTCCTGGCTAATGAAGTGGAAAAGGAGGTCTACCAGGAAGCTTGTATGATAGTTCTTACCATCTAAAAAAACAAAAAACAGAAAGCACTGGCACCACCTTTTCCTATTTCTTCTTTGATTGCAAATGCAGAGCTGGGGACTGGAGCCATCTTGCAACCACGAAGGGAAGACAACAAGGAACACAGAAAAGCTGTTTCTGATATTGGTGAGCTCCTGCACCAGCTGCTGGACTGCCTATCTCTACACTTCACATTTTTTGATAATTAAATACTGTTTTTGGCTGAATTTTGTCTTCCTAAAATTCATATGTTGAATTTCTGATCTCTAGTACTTCAGAATATAACTATATTTGATGATAAGTTCTTTAAAGAGGTGATTAAGTTAGAATGAGGCCATTAGAGTTGGTCCCAATCCCATGTGACTGGTGTCCTTATAAGAAGAGGAAATTTACACACAGTAAGAGACAGAGGAATATTAAAGCACAGAGGAAAGATCATGTGAAGGGGTAGCCATCTGCAAGCCAAAGAGAGTAGACACAGAGGAAACCAATACTGCTGACACCTTGATCTTGGACTTCCAATCTCCAGACTGTGAGAAAATAAACTGTTTGTACTGCCTTGTTGTGGCAGCCCTGGCAAACAAATACCCTATTACTTAAGTTGTTGTTACCCATGTTTTCTGTTGTTGCTGGCTGGACTGATGAAACCCTGGGCCCCAGGGCTTCGACCCAGGCTATCCCAAGAATGTTGCCAAAGATTCTTGGTCTCCTCAGGAGAAAGAATTCAAGAATGGATACACAATACAGTAGATGAGCAACACAAGGGGGAAAGTTTATTAAAGTGAAAGTACACTCTTGAGATGTGAAAGTAGGAGAGCTTGAGTGAGAGAGGGAGAGCTTGAGTGAGAGAGAGAGAGCAAGAGAGCGCTGCATGCCCTGGGAGGTTGGGTTTCTATCTTTTATTGAGAGCTGTTACCTGGGAAGAGGGATATTCATTACTTGGGGCAGGGATTTCTTGGAAGCAGAGTTTTCATGTCTTTTCTTCCTTATTTGGTCAGGGGTTTCCTGTCATGGCACCAACCATCTTGGGCCTGTGTGATTTGATCAGCTTCTTTTGGAGTGCTGCCAGGACAGGCCTCTGATTTTCCCAGGACAGGCCATGATTTTCTCTTTGCTGGCCTCCAGATATTCTGTTAGAACCTAACAACTGCCTCTAACACTTTTACTTTCATCTGAAAGCATTCTTGATACCTTTCAGTTCTTTAAAACATGTGATGGGATTCTTGGGACTCAGGTCAGATATTTTTAATTCTCTCACTTTGAAACAAATGAAGTATGACTAGCATTTTTTTCATTATGTGATAACTACAGTCTCCACAACAAATATCTTTTTTTAACTTAAGAATTTTTTGTATTTTAAATATATTTTATTATTATTATTTTGGTTTCTTTCTCAACCTCTTTTTTTTTTTAAGATTTCATTTATTTATTTGAGAGAGAGACAATGAGAGACAGAGAGCACGAGGGGGAAGAGGGTCAAAGGGAGAAGCAGACCCCCCTGGCGAGCAGGGAGCCTGATGCGGGACTCGATCCCGGGACTCCAGGACCATGACCTGAGCCAAAGGCAGTCGCCCAACCAACTGAGCCATGCAGGCGCCCTCTCAACCTCTTTATTATGGTTATGTTATTCATCTGTTACACAGCTAGGTCATTGCTATAATTTGTATTCTACTTTGAATTCCCCCCCAACTACCTGAGGTATTATTTATTTATTTACTTATTCATTATTAAGTTTTTAATTCCAGTATAGTTAACATACAGTGTTCTATTAGTTTCAGGTGTACAATATAGTGATTCAATAATTCTATACATTACTCAGTGCTCATCAGGACAAGTGTACTCTTTAATCCCCATCACCTATTTCACCCATCCCCTCCCACCTCCCCTCTGGTAACCATCATTTAGTTCTCTATAGTTAAGAGCCTACTTCTTGGCTTCTCTCTCTCTTTTTCTTTGCTCATTTGTTTCATTTATTAAATTCCACATATAAGTGAAATCATATGGTATTTGTCTTTCTCTGGTTGACTTACGTGGCTTAGCGTTATACTCTCTAGCTCTGCCCATGTTCTTGCAGATGACAAGATTTCATTCTTTTTTATGGCTGAATAATATTTATTATTTATTAATCATATATATACCACATCTTCTTTATCCATGCATCTGTCAACCCATCAAATATCTTTAAAAGTTTTTGCAGCAATTTTCTACAGCCTTTACAACATTCTTTCACAGAATTTCAGCAAAAGGAATATTATTCTAATGAAACAAAAAAGAAATGACACTACAGTTGAATGAGGTAAATTGTAGATTTAATTAGAACTGTGACAGCCCAAGAAGACATGAACAGACATTTTTCCAAAGAAGACATCCAAATGACCAACAGACACATGAAAAAGTGCTCAATATCACTCGGCATCAGGGAAATCCAAATCAAAACCTCAATGAGATACCACCTCACACCAGTCAGAATGGCTAAAAT
>NW_028024227.1:0-638 GCF_054177405.1 Leptonychotes weddellii
ACATTTTGTGGGATGCCTTTTTTAGAAGGACAAAACATATATATATTCTTCTTATCCGTAGTAAAACATCAACACCTTCTTGAATACAAAGGAATTTAGATTCTGAAGTAAATGCTTTAATGAGGGACAGATAATAAGTGTGAATTGAAACTAATTGGTGTTTCAGATTACTGAGCTGGTTGAAAAACCATTTGTGATGAGGTCTGTATAAGTTAACAGGGGCTTTTAAATGCCTAATTAAACATCGTTCTGTCCCTAGTGAGAATTAAAAAAAAAAAAAAAAGTTTTGTCGTCCATTGCATTATACTTAACCAAGTGATTAAAGTGGGCAATCTGGACAGATTTAATTTTTGTGTGTGGCGAAAGCTCTTTCTTCCCCAGAGAAGGCTGCTGTAGGTGGTCCTCGACAGTGACATATCGTGTCTCCTACAGATGGGAACGAGGTCTTCCGGGGCCCAAAGTGAGAAAAAGCCATGAGCCTCTTGTTGAACAAAAAGGAAAAATAAAGAGGCAAGGTGAGAGGTGGCTTGATTGTGGTTGTTTTTTTGGTTTTTGTTTTTTTTCTATCCTGAGACTAATAATTAAAAGGGTATCAATAAGAGGGTTTTTAAAATTATGCTGTGTGGGCTTGAAGCACT
>NW_028024228.1:0-638 GCF_054177405.1 Leptonychotes weddellii
CTGGGATCTAAGCCCTGGGTGGTCTGACTTTTCTGACCCATGCTCTTAATTACCACACTCAGCTGTGCTCCCACAGGGCATAGGGTGTGGTGCTTTTGAGGGAGTGATAGAGTGGTCATCCCTCCCAACCCCCTAAAGGCCCAGCACCTACTCTCCAAGGGCTCTTGGTCTGAGGGAGGTACCCAGAGGATGAGCTTTCTGCAAAGGGATCAGGGAAGGGTGCATGGAAGAGGCAGTAAATGGGAAGCTGAAAGCTAATTCTTTATTTCCCAAAGGATTTGGTGAAGAGTTCTAGATGTGGTGGGAGGAGGGAGGTGGGGTGGGCAGAAGGCCCCAGCTTCTTGGGAAAGAGATGTGTTCTTTGTCTGGTATTAAATGTGTCCTGAAGAACCAACTTCGGTGTTCACTGATTTATCATCTCCCCCCACACACACCCCATCTGGTTCCGGAAAGAACATTAGATGGAATGTGATATTTAGCTACGTACAACAGGAGTTAAAGTCATATATTTCTTTTTTTTTTCTTTTTTTAAAGATTTTATTTATTTATTTGACAGAGAAAGACACAGCGAGAGAGGGAACACAAACGGGGAGTGGGAGAGGGAGAAGCAGACTCCCCGCCGAGCAGGGAGCCCGATG
>NW_028024229.1:0-638 GCF_054177405.1 Leptonychotes weddellii
GCGGGAGAGTCCTGGCCCCCAGCGGGCAGAGCCGGAATCTCTGCCAGAGGGTCAGAGGTTTGCGCCTACAACAGACAGGCCCTGGGGTGCCACGGCCACGCTTCATCAGGCCGTGTTGCGTGTTTGAAAGCCGCTAAGTAAAACGTTCTGTAACTATGTGAAGTGACAGAGGGTAAATGGACAGTGTCGCGGTCACTTTGCAGTCTATACGGTATGGAATCATTACATGGGTACACCTGAAACTGATCTCCTGTCACATGCCAGTCACACCTCTAATCTTGTTTGGGACCCGACAGAGAAAAGGAGCCTCCTGGAGCCGCTGGACCAGAAACATCAGAAGTGGGGCTGAATTAGGGAAGGCCGGTGAGGCCTTGAGCACAGAATAATTTAAAACCCCAGAAAACTCAGGAATCTAGATTTTTTAAAAATACATTTAACATGGGCGCCTGGGTGGCTCAGTTGGTTAAGCGACTGCCTTCGGCTCAGGTCATGATCCTGGAGTCCCGGGATCGAGTCCCGCATCGGGCTCCCTGCTCGGCAGGGAGTCTGCTTCTCCCTCTCCTGCTCCCCCCTCTTGTGCTCTTTCTCTCTCTCACTCTCTCTCTCAAATAAATAAATAAAATCTTTAAAAAAAAAAA
>NW_028024230.1:0-638 GCF_054177405.1 Leptonychotes weddellii
TGCGGGCTCCGTCCTGAAGAGAAGAACTGGCCTAGGCCCTTCCCTGAAGCAGCCTTTCTAAGTCCGCCTGCAACCATGGGGACGTGGCCCCTCACGTGACCGTGTTCACGAGGTCTGTGGCTGTGGGCTTTGTCTCAGTGCTTCGTGCTGGGACATCGGCACCCCGGTCTGTGGCCTGGGGACCGGCTGCAGTGAGTCTGGGCCCCTAGAAGGTTCTGCTCACCAGCTCGCTGGTTTGCTTGTAAACACGGTGAGAAGGTCACTGCCTGCCTTTCCAGGGACGTTTGCCAAGCGGGTAGCCTTGGAAGATAGGGCGCCTCCCTGCACAAAGGGGAAAGTTTGCTCCCTGTCGATGTAACAGCGGGGGGCGCCTGGGGTGCGGGTCAGGTCTGCGGCCCGTGTGCTACAGGGGTCCCCCGGCCGAGGGTCTGAGGCCGCCGCACGTGGCCCAGGGCCTCCATGAGGAGAGGGGCACTGGCCTCCGAGGGCTGCTGGAGCACGTTGCCCCAAACCCAGCGGCTTAATCCAGCACGCATGGACGGTCACACCATCCTGTGGGTCCCAGTCCAGCATGGACCTCCGTGGGCCAGAGTCCAGGAGTCTGCGGGACGCCAGTCCTTCTGAGAGCCGGGAAACCT
>NW_028024231.1:0-638 GCF_054177405.1 Leptonychotes weddellii
TAATGCGCATTAAGGAGGGCACCTGTTGTGATGAGCACTGGTTGTTACATGTTAGTGACGAATCACTAAATTCTAGTTCTGAAACCAACATTACACTATATGTTAACTACCTTGAATTTAAATTAAATAAATAAATAGGTAGATATTAAATAAAAAATAAATATATAAATAAAATAATTACCATGGTTATATAAGGGAGCACCCTGTCTTGCAGATAAAGATTGAATAATTCTGAAATTTTATAATTTACATATAGAACAAATGAGATTTTTAAAAAAAAAGATTTATGCTATATCTACTCTGCTTGTGCTCTATCGGTCGAACAACAAAGCCTGGATGACAGCACATCTGCTTATCACATAGTTTACTAAATATTTTAAGTCCACTCTTGAGACCTACCACTCAGAAAAGACTACTTTCAAAATATTACTGCTCATCGACAATGTAGCTGGTCACCCAAGAATTTTGGTGGAGATGTACAATGAGATTAATACTGTTTTCATGCCTTCTGAACACAACATCTACTTATATGCACTGTGAAACCAAAAAATGCATTTAACTCGCTTTATTGAGATATTTGCTTTCTTGCAGTGGTCTGGAACTGAAGTTGAAATATCTCTGTGATAGGTTCGTACATA
>NW_028024232.1:0-638 GCF_054177405.1 Leptonychotes weddellii
TTTATATACTTATCCGGAGCTCTGATAGACCCCAGAAAGTCATGTCTGTTTTCTCACAGACTACCTTCTTAAATACTTGGGGCAGTTTTTGAGAGTATTTTCTCTCATACTGTGTAGGCCAGCTATGACTGGGTTATATTACCTGTTCTTCCTTCTGTTAAGTTCTATAAAGACCACACCCCTCTCTCTCTCTCTCTCTCTTTTTTTTTTTTTAATTTTTAAGTAAGCTCTATACACCCAACATGGGGCTCGAACTCACATCCCCAAGATCAAGAGTCATATGCTCTACCGACTAAGCCAGCCAGGCACTCCCACACCCCTCTCTTTTGACAACTAGAATTTTGCCATTTTATAATGAGATAATAGCCAACCTTACACGAGGTACGTTTTTAGTTTACTTGATGCAATTTGAGCAATAGCGTGGGTTTCATTAGAAACACATTTTCAAGTCATCTTCTATTCAGGTGATTTCTACAGTTGGCCAACTTGATTGTTTTACTTCAGAGTGTGGTAAGGAAATAACCAACAAGTAATAGAAAAGTCTATATGAACTTTTTAAAAAAGATTTTATTTATTTGGGGTGCCTGGGTGGTTCAGTCGGTTAAGCCTCTGTCTTTGGCTCAAGTCATGGTCTCAGG
>NW_028024233.1:0-638 GCF_054177405.1 Leptonychotes weddellii
TATGAATTCTTTCAGTTCTTAAGATGGTATATCTTTCTATTTATTAATATCTTTACTGTCTTTCATCAGTGTCTTATACTTTTCAGACTACAGGTCTTTCACCTCCTTGATTACATTTATACCCAGGTGTTTTATTCTTTTTAGTGCAATTATAAATTAGATCATAATTTCTCATTCTGATAGTTCATTATTAGTATATAAAAATTAAACAGATATTTATGTACAGTAAGTATTTTTTATTTTACAAACTTACTAAATTCATTTATTAGTTCTAAGAGTTTTTTGGTGGAGTTTTTAGGGTTTTCTCTTTATAGTATGAATTCAACTGCACATAGGGACAGTTTTACTACTTCTTTTCAAATTTGGATTTTTTTTATTCCTTTTTTAAATCTGATTATTGTGGCTAGAACTTCCAATACTATATTAAATAAAAGTGGTGAGTGGGTATCTTTTTCTCGTTCCTATCTTGGAAGAAGGGCTTTCAGTTTTTCACTGTTGAGTATGAGCTAGTTGTGGGTTTGTTATATATGTTGATATGTCTAGGTTTGGAAATTCCTTTTCCATTTAAGTCCCTTTAACACTTCTTGTAAGGCCATTTAATTTTGTTAAAGTCCTTTAGCTTTTTAAAAAATTTTTCA
>NW_028024235.1:0-638 GCF_054177405.1 Leptonychotes weddellii
CTCCTCTTAGGGCCTTTGTGTGAATCACAAAGGCTGGAGCACATTTTTCCAGGTGAAGAAGCTTCCTCTGCTCTCTGACAGTCTGCTTTAATCTGGAAAGGTATTACATTTCCCCATTTTATTGTGCACAAAAGCTGCAATTGGAGTCCAGCAGTGAAAACCATACCCCCAAGCATTCTGCAATTGCTCTTCTCATTGACGCCCCTAATCCTTCCCACTCTTTCAAAGTCTGGTTTCTATCACTACTCAGTTCTTAAGGGAGGATGTCTGGAATGATAGCATCCACGTGGGTGATGAGGGTAAAGAATCTTGAATGGTGGAGTAATGGCAACGCATTCTTGGTGTGTTAGCATCTACAGATTCTCTGCCCCACAAACTCACATCAAAATTTCTTAGGTTTCAAACTATGGAAAGAGCCAAGATGTCCATCAACAGATGAATAGATAAGATGTGGTGTATATATATACACAATGGAATATTATTCAGCCATCAAAAAAAACCCCTGAAGTCTTGCCATTTGCAACGACGTGGATGGAACTAGAGGATATTATGCTAAGCGAAATAAGTCAATCAGAGAAGGACGAGTATCATATGATCTCACTGATATGAGGAATTCTTAATCTCAGGAAACAAACTGA
>NW_028024236.1:0-638 GCF_054177405.1 Leptonychotes weddellii
TGGAACTGGGCTAGGTGATGGAGAATAGTGGTTTGCAAGAGAGAGAGAGAAACACAATCTTTTCCCTCCTTCATTCCATAAATTCAGAGAAACAGATATGAAGCCATAATTACCAAATAGAGCTATTGTATAAAAATCAAATTAAGATAAATGCTTTGAGGTGTGCCTGGGTGGCTCAGATGGTTAAGCATCTGCATTCAGCAAAGGTCTTGATCTCCAGGTCCTGAGATCGAGCCCCACGTCAGGCTCCCTGCTCAGTGGGGAGTCTGCTTCTCCCTCTGCCTCTGCCTCTCCCCCTGCTTGTGTGCTCTCTCTCCCCCCTTCAAATGAATAAATAAAATCTTTTTTAAAAAAAGATAAATGCTTTGAATGAAAATGGGAGAGTCTGAAATGATGCCCTATCCTGCTTGAAGAGGATTCTGAGACTTCCCTGCAGTAGTAACATTTCAGAGGTGCATTGGATATTGAGAGAGATCCTGGCAGGTGAATGGGGGAGGGGTGGCATGAATGGTGGGGGCTGGTTATTGCTTTACAGTGGGAAGCAGCCTTATAGAGATCAAGGTGGTTTTCCAATACTACCTCTACTTACTGAAATTCAAATCCAAAGGAAACAAAACCAATTCATTTCTTTTAGAATG
>NW_028024237.1:0-557 GCF_054177405.1 Leptonychotes weddellii
CAGGTTGAGCAGAGGAAAAATCAAACTGTGATCAAGCCTAACAAGCCTTGGCCAACTTGGCAGGGAATCTTTGGGGCAAATTTTGCCTGTGAGAATGTCTTGAATAACCAAGATGGTGGCCCTTCATATTGCCACCTTGCTGAATCAATCAATGCAGGCTTCCCTAGGAAGGGCATGATCTCAGGTAGAGAGGCTTTCTGCAACTGAGGGCAACGTTGTCTGCTGACCCTGTTCTCCCACAGTGGACAGCAAGTCCTTCCTTGATGGGCTAACTGGGCAATGCATCTTTGTGTATGCCACAGTCTATTACTTTTCTCTCTGGAGAACAAGGCTCTCTGTTAACTGAGTATATCAGTGAATCTCTGGATGTGCAAGAGAGATTCCAAACTGAATTTAGAGGTTAACCTACAGAGGGATGAACTACTCTTTATAATAAAGTAATATGCTTTTTCTTTTTTTTTAATTTGCTAGAGATCAGTTAGTAAATGGATAAAAACAGAGAGGGTCAAGAAATTGGGCTAAAGGTCAGAGGAATGTTGAAAAAGAAAAGCAAAGCC
>NW_028024237.1:657-1000 GCF_054177405.1 Leptonychotes weddellii
TCTTTGACCTCAGCCGAAGCAACTTCTTCCTAGAAACATCGCCAAAGGCAAGGGACGCAAGGGCAAAAATGAACTATTGGGACTTCATCAAGATAAAAAGCTTTTGCAAAGCAAAGGAAACAGTCAACAAAACCAAAAGACAACGACAGAACGGGAGAAAATATTTGCAAATGACATATTAGATATAGGGCTAGTATCCAAAATCTCTAAAGAACTTATCAAACTCAACACCCAAAGAACAACTAATCCAATCAAGAAATAGGCAGAAGACATGAACAGACATTTCTGCAAAGAAGACATCCAAATGGCCAACAGACACATGAAAAAGTGTTCAACATCACTC
>NW_028024238.1:0-10815 GCF_054177405.1 Leptonychotes weddellii
CTGTTCCTGTCTTCTGCCCATTTTTAAATTGGATTATTTGTTTTTTGGGTGTTGAGTTGTATAGGTTCTTTATATATTTTGGATACTAATCCTTTATCAGATATGTCATTTGCAAATATCTTCTCCCATTCAGTAGGTTGCCTTTTAGTTTTGTTGATTGTTTCCTTTGCTGTGCAGAAGCTTTTTATATTGATGTAGTCCCAGTAGTTTCTTTTTGCTTTTGTTTCCCTTGCCTCAGGAGAGAAAAGAGTTGCTACAGTCGATGTCAGAGAAAATTACTACCTGTGCTCTCTTCTAGGATTTTTATGGTTTCAGACCATGACCATATTTTTGAGCCAATTTCCAGAGGCTTCTGAGTTCCTATTATGTTATATATTAGCTAGGCCTCTTCTCCCTGCTCTCAGTCAAAGATTGACAGCAATTCATTTGCAAGAATTAAATGCAAGACTGAATTTTAATGACTCAGAAATTTGAGGCCAACTTTGCTTTCAGTGACCTTTAAGGAAAGGAAGCCTAGTAAGTGACCTGGTACCTGACATTCCATCTGGTGGTATACTTGTGGGTCACAATCTTGCAACTTAGGAATAATTATCTTCATTATGCATTTAAAGGGACAAAAGCTTGGAGAGGTCAAGTGACTGGCCCAAGGTCACCCTACTCACTCCAGGGTCACAGAGCTGCCTCCCAGCCCAACAAGTGATATTCAGAAGCTTATGGAAGGTAAGATCTCCTCACTCAGACAAACAGAAATGAGGTCTCTTGAGTTCTGAACCCATAAACATCTCAAAATCTCTGACTAGTCAGCCCTGGTTGAGTATTGGCAGATAGAGCCAGGGCCATGTGGCAATCAGAAAACTAGTCAGGTGGGACTGGAACAGTGCCTCTGAGGTATTTCACAAACACGGGGAACAAACACATTGGTGTTGCAATCCTGGCCACCCGGAGCTGCCGCGTTGGCTGTTTTTTGAGCAGGGACTGTGGATAAGGAGTTTGAGGGCTTGAGGGCTGAGGTCGCTAGGACTCCTAGATGGGTGGCCATCTTGGAGACTGCATCAGCCCTTAGGAGGCAGCTTTTCAGTCCCCAAACCCCTGATGGGTATAGCCAGATGGAACTGCTCCTTCCAAAGTGCCCAAGCTACTCCAGACCCCTTAGTGGAGGCACCCGAGGCCTTCCATGGTCCAGAAGTAACCTGCATTTCCATCTTCTCTGACTACTCTCTCTGACAGACGCGAAGACCCAGACTCACCAGCCTTCTGACTGGATCCCAAACATACCTTTGGCTCCATCGCCTCCATGCCCAGGAAACAGACCATCCCCTGCCCTCAAAAGACCTATTCATCTTGTAATCCTAAAAACAAAAGTTAATTAAGACCAAATCTCTTCTTAGCATTTCGCAATGCCTTCTGGGATAATTAATATAACTGGTATGAACTGCTCCATAAACTCAGAGCACAAATATGGTCACATTCCACTTATTTTTCCAATTAATCTCCCAAGCACACATCTCCCAAGCACACATCTACATGATGCTTCCCAGCATCTCCCTCTGGAGGCTTCCTCCCTTCCCAAGAAATTGTCCCATAGCCCTGGGGACAGGCCAAGTAAAAACAAAAATGAGCTTTGCACATACCGGGCATAGAGGAACTGGAGTCTGTTCAGTTCAGAACGGGCGGGGATTCTCTCGGCCACGGATTCCTGCTACCACACAGTGTCACTGTTGAAACTCACGCCTACACAATTTCTTGGATACACGCAAAGGCGGAAACCAAGCCCCTGACCAGCAGCCAGAGGCCCCATGTAGGGCTCATCAAGTATGATTCTTATTCATTTTCTCATACTTCGTTATTTCCCAGGGCACAAGAACACAGCAGGAACCCCCAAGCAGGACTGATTCTACTCTCCACCCCAAACAAATCCCTTTCCCCTGGCCCATGAGCACCGCGGGGAACTCTTTTAAATATCCAGAATTGTAAACACCTGTTCATATCCTTCTCTCAAGAGCATGAGGGCTCCTTGCTGTGCACCTGCCCTTCTCAGGGAAGCTGGCCTCGGTGCCTTTCTTCTCCTGCCTGCACCCTGATGTGCCTGGCAACCACCTCATGAAAGAAGAGAACAAAAGCCCAGGTTAAATCTCCGGCAGGGCACCTCCTGTTAGTACCCCTGTGACATGTCCAGTAAATCTCAGGCCATAGCTGGATAGTAATTATATTTGGGAGGGGCCTACGGTCTGCCAGGCACTTTGACACATATGAGCCTGTTTAATCCCTCAACACAGGGCAAAGCAGTGAGAGCAGCGTTTTCCAGAGGAGGAAAATGAGGCAGAGTTGGCGGGGGGGGCGCCCAAAGCTAGATACCTGTAAGGTGCTTGAGCACTCTCTCCTCGCCTGGAGAGACCATAGCTTGCCCCCACCTGCAGAGGGTTACTGCGGATGAGTCCAAACTGAAAGAAACAGCCTGAGCAGCCTGAAAGAGATAAAGGAATACCAAAAGGGCATCCCAAAGGGTTGTGTGAGGCCAAAGAGGGGCTGTTACCTTGGTGGAAGATAGGGAAAGAATGGGTTCATATAGCCCCCAGAACACAGCCTAGCACATAGTAGGTACTCTGTTTATATATGTGTATATATATATATATATATATATTTTTTTTTTTAAATATAGTATAGTTGCAATTGATGTAATGGATATCTGCCCTGAATGCTGCTTATGCACCTGCTCTGTGCCCAGACCAGTGGAGCCTACGGGCTGATTCCAACACAAAACCTCATCTCTGAGTTTACCATGAAAGAGAAGACTCATTTCTCAATTATTCTAATTCAACAATAGAGGAGAAATATGATATCAAGAAAACTAGAGAAAGGGTGAGAAGAAAGCCCAGGGGGAGAAAATGCTAACTTCCACCTGGAGAAGCTCAGGAAGGCTTCCTGGAGGAGTGAGCATTTTAGCTGGGCCTTGGAATGTACATAGCAATAATGATAACCATAATCCATTACTGACTCTTGACCACTTGTTAGGTGGCAGACAAGGTAAGCCCTTCGTGTATATATATACTCATTTAATTCTTCCAATAAATCTACAAGGCAGGTACTTTTATTATTTACTCTATGCGGGTAAGGACACTGAGATCCAATAATGACAATGCAGTAATGGTCGAAGCAGAGGTTGAATCCCAAATTTATCTGGGACTTATCCACCAGGTCAGAGGTGAGGCTGGGACAGAGGAGAAAGGTGTGGTCGTCCAGCGGAAGGACTCCCCTGGAGTGGGCTTCCCTCAGGGACGCAAGGAGACATGACTAGTCTTCTCCTGGGAAGGAGGCAGAGTCTCCCTGCCCACTAGGAAACAGCAACAGGGTGAGCAGCAAACTGTAACAGATGAAATAAGACATTGGCTGCTTGCACAACAATTAGAGAGAAATTGGGATTGTTTGCTCCAAACTTCCCCAAGTGTGAGCCATGGTAAGAGAGGGAATGGGTTACAGGGCTCATGGCCCACCAATCAGAGCTTATCACTTACTGTGGGCACGGCCTATATGAGGCTTTTGTAAGCATTATCTCATTGTCATTTTCATACTAACACTCTAATAATCATAGATAATATCCATTGATTGTGAATCATGTGCCAGGCATTGTTCTAGAGGCTTCTGTGTGTTTAAACTCATTGGATCCTCACAGCAACTCTATATAATAAGTAGTAGTATTATCCCCATTTTACAGAAGAGGAAACTGAGGCAGAGGACAATTAAGGATTTATCCGAAGATAATACGGGTGATAAATCGAAGAACCTGGATTCGAACTTCGGTAGTCTGGCTCAAGAACTCACGTTCTTCACCACATATAAAGTAGGCATTATTATCCACATTAAATAAACAAAGGGGTAGAGGTCTGGCAAGATTATATGAATCATCCAGTCATTTTGGTGGCAAAACCAACATTTGAACCCAACATCCACACTCTTAACCACGTGGCAATAGCAGCCCTCCTCCTGCCCTGACCTATGGCATGATGCTCACACATCACATCTCTCTATGCCTCTGTTTCATCACCTGGAAAAGCGGAAGAAAAAACTTGGTATTTTCCAAGAGCCTGGTCATCTGACCTCCCAGGACAGGTGGGAAGTTTGAACATCCTAAGGGATCACCTGAGTAGGAAACCAGTAACTCTCTGGAAGGCAAAAGACAGCCTAACTCTCAACAGCTATTCATTGGCACGCAGATAACTCGAGGTTCCTGTCACCAGTCCTGGTCCTCCCCTGTGGTAGAGTGTCCAATATGGCTGCCGATGGTTTCTCCCATCTCTGCTCATACATTCTGCTCCTCAGAGCAAGAGGTGGAGTCTATTTTCCCTACCCTAGAATCTGGTCTGGCCTTGTGATTTACTTTGCCCAGCCAGTGTGGTAGTAGTGATGTCCTGCGACACCTGAGCGTGGCCTTAAGAGTGTATGGAGCTCCATGGGGCGCCTGGGTGGCTCAGTTGGTTAAGCGACTGCCTTCGGCTCAGGTCATGATCCTGGAGTCCCGGGATCGAGTCCCGCGTCGGGCTCCCTGCTCGGCGGGGAGCCTGCTTCTCCCTCTGACCCTCCCCCCTCTCATGTACTCTCTCTCATTCTCTCTCTCTCAAATAAATAAATAAAATCTTTAAAAAAAAAAAAAAAAAGAGTGTATGGAGCTCCAGCGCCAGTTTCTTAGAAGCCAGCTGCTAGACCACAGATGATGGTAAACCACATGGAGAAGAGAGGTCCAGATGAGAAACCGTCTTGGATGTCCCAGCCCTGGAAAGCACCCAGCCAAGTGCAGCTACTTGATTATCCCTGGCTATTTCACATGGAACAGAAAACTGCCCAACTTTGGGGAGAAATAATAAATCCTTGTTTGGAGTATAGTTTGTTACACAGCAATTGAAAGAACCCCATTTCCTCCACTTTATCTTTTTTTTCACCACAAACGATTATTCCATAACTCACAGGTGTCAATGTCCATTGGCTTATGGCATGTAAGTGTCCTCATGCCTTTGTGATTAGGGATGACTAACTACCTAAGGCAAAGGGCAGTAATGTGGCTTCCTTCATTCAGTGAGCATCTATCTGGAACATCCTTGGGTCTAAAGACCCAGAGATAAATTAAGACACAATCCGCACCTTCAGAAAACCATGTTTTGGGAAGAGCTGGGACCCTTTCAACACAACAGAGAGGAATGGGGTCAATGCGTTCATTCATCCAATATCTATTGAATGCCCACTACACACATTAGGGACTGTGCTACCCATTTGTGCTAGTGAACCAAGCCCTCATCCTGCTTACATTTTAAGAGTATTTCATTCCAATAATCACAGAGGTACAAGTGAAGCTCTGTGGGAACACAAAGGAGCTAAATGCTGGGCTGGGCTGGGCAGGGTAACAAGTTTTATACCTATTTTACAGATAATGATTCTGAGATCCAGGAAAGCTCAGCCTTACTCCACCACTTATAAGCTATGTGACCTTGAACCAATTACTTAACATTTCTGTCCTTCACTTTCCTCATCTATAAAATGAGTTTAATAATTATGCCTACATCATAGACTACTATAAAGATTAAATGAGTTAATATTTGTAAAGCACATAAAATAATTCATGACCCTTCTTTAAACACTACATTAATCATCGTTAAAGGAATTTTAGAAACCAAGCAAAAGACAGAGATACGACTGGCCCAAGTTCCACAGAACTGGGTAGATGTTAGTTGGAACTGACCCCTGATCCGGTGCTCCTTCCAAATAAATACGTGCTTCCGTTTTCACTGAGAGAATTAAATCATCTTCGCACTCCCTCCAAACCTACATATTACAGGAAGACCCTAGCACGTCCCCTTATCAAAGGATTCAGCAGAAAGGACTCCAAGGTTCAAATCTCAGGCTCCAGTTGAAGGTATGCAGGGTAGAGGCTGTTGACATGACTCAGGTGGAGGCTAATTTACAAACGCATGTGCCAGAAATCATGCTCACTGCCCAGCTATGTTGAGTGGGCCTTGAAGGGTTAACATGCACCATCCTGCAGATAGGGACAGCCTAGACTGTGACTTGTCCACAGGTATTCCCACCTTCCATTGTCTGGCCACCCTCAGGTCTGCCTCCGTGAGCCTCATCTGATTAAACTTGGCCACCCAAGGCAGAGAGTGCCCAGGCATCGTCCTTCCATGGGAGTGGAAAGCAAGGGCGATAGGAAGACTATGGTCTCATTTGCAGCCTGGCTTCCCTCCACGTACCAACAATGACACAACAGCCTCCTCCAACGAGCATTTTCCAATCTCCACTGAGATCTGTTGGATGAGGAGCCAGTTTCCATCACAGCCATGCACAGGCGGCTGTGGGTGGGGGTGTGGATGTAATTCTCTTCCACCCCAAGATCTGGGAAGACAGAGCTCATCTCCTCACCAGCCAGAAGCCCAGCCAAGTATAATAGGCTGCTGCTGGGGGCCATGAGGAACCAAGTGGGGAAATGGCCCCACAGTCGGGACCGTGAAAGCTACGGTTGTCAGGGAAGCATGCTCATCTGCCCGCTGATGGAATTGTCCCAAAAGGAAAGATTTAACTTGTTTGAGGAACTAGTCAGAGCCTGGCTTGGGCACGCTGCCTGTGTATTACGAGAACCATCTGTGGAAAATGTGGACTGGAGTTATTGCCAAGCAGATCCTAGCCCTGGAGCCTAAGATTCAGTGGCCCTTGGTGTGCAGCCAGCCCCCAATTCCTCAGGAGCCCCCTGACCACTGCCAGTGCCAGACAGGCTGACCCGTGTTTCTCAGTCACTCGGCATGTGCTAAGTCCCTGTGATTGGCAGGAGGTGCAATGACATGGCCTCTGCCCTCAAGGACTTCTCTGCCCGGAGCCCATGGAGAATTACGATACAGTATGACAAATGCCACAACAGCAGAGTTCTGGGAGCCCAGAGGGAGGAGTGACTGTTCTGTCTGCACAATCCCAGGAGGATTCAGAAGAGGTGAACTGTGAGCCAGGCCTTGAAGGGTGAGCTCTGCTTCACTAGGGTTTGTGAGGTGCCTGCTGGGTACCCGGCAGAATGCCAAAGCTGGCCAGAGCCAGGGACCCGGATGTAGGGGGATTCCAGCCGGGCTCTGTTCCCACCCTCCCCACCCAGCCTGCCTGCCAGCCTTTCAAACGCCAGCTCAAAAGTATCTCCCTGGCAGGAATCATTTTCTGGTTTCCACCAACCCCTAACTCACCATCTCCTCTGGAGCCGTGAACTGAGTTCAGCCTTTTCATGAGCCAACAAAAAGTCATTTAGAGAGGCCCAGGAGTAGCTCAGAGGAGGGAAGAGCCCTATAAGACTCCCCAGCTGGTACTAGGCTCCAGGAAGAGAAGACGTGCTCCTGTCCTCTGTTGGGCGCCCCACTGGTCATATGTAGAAGTTCATAGAAAATTAGAGTTGGAACTAGGGATGAAGAGAAAATATATCCTCCCCGAGAATGCCAGTTGAAAGGGTCTTGGGTTGCTTCAAGTGGGAACTGGTGTTTGAACCCGGGGAAGCTGCAAGCCCCTTGAGAAGAGAGGTTTGTGTTTTCTTCGTGTGGGTAGCCATGTGTGTCCTCCCTGACGCTCATACTTAACTTCCTAGCAGGAACCTCTACAGGGCAGAAGGTACTTGCTATAGTCTGAATGTTGTGTCTCCTCAAAATCCAAATGTTGAAATCCTAACAGCCAAAGTGGATCGTATGGGAGGGAGGCCTCTGGGAGGCGCTTAGGTCATGAGGGAGGGTGGAGCCCTCGTGAATGGAATCAGTGCCTTATAAGAGAGGCCCAGAGCAACCCCTGGTCCCTTCCACCATGTGAGGACACAGCAAGAGGCAACATCCGTGAACCAGGAAGTGGTCCCTCAATAACCACCTCACCGTACCTGCTGGCACCGTGACCTTGGGTTTCCCAGCCTCCGGAACTGTAAGAAATACATGTCTGTTCTTTATAAACTACCCAATCTGTGGTATTTTGTTATAACAGCCTGAACAGACTGAGACAGCACTCAGAGAAGCCATTCTGAACAGGAAAGGCAAACACCTCGACAGAACTGAATGTCTCCAGGCCAGTCTGGATGGTTCCCCCTCACCGGGTGTGGGAGACTCTTAAGGGATCGGGATCAGGAAGCTTAGACATGCTATCCAACTGTAGAAGGCAGAAAGGCAGAACAGAAAGAAGGGGGGGTTGCCAAAAAAATGGAAGACAGGAAGAAAGGAAATTAAGAAGGAAGGGTGGATATTTTTCAAGCACCTACTATGTGCATGGCACCCAACTACCCACGTTACGCACATTATTAACTACTGTTGTATTTAATTGCTGCTCCAAACCACCCTGTGAGAAAGGTTTCATTGACTCCACTTTATAGATAAGAAACTGAAACTCAGAAAATTAAGTAACTTGCTGAAGGTCAAAGCCCTAGTAAACAGGGATTCGATCCAAAATCTGAAGACTCCAAAGTCAGTGCTTTTTCTAGACGGCCTGGATAAAAATAACTGCCATTTATTAAGAACCCGCTACTCGCCAAGTCCTGGGAAGGCTCTTTACAAACACAGTGTCACACGGAGATTCTCACTGAACAGATTCTCCCTGCAGAGCGGCCCCTGTCCAGGTGCTTATCCCGCCCAGGAGGCAAGAGCCAACGTGACCATACCATCCAGCATCCAAAGCAGCGCAGTGCTGAGCATGGCCAGGAGCACTACTTTCATTGTCATGAGCAGCAAGTACACATGACACTGTCTCACGTGTCACCCTGACTGTAGCCCACCTTCCCACCACACACCCAGCCCCCTGAGCAAATATGTCCAAAGAGGTAGAATCCAACTCTATTGTATGATCCTCGAGTCCTCTTCAGCCTCCCCAACAAAGGGTCAGCCAACCACTCCAGGGTCTCACAGACCCTGATTCCACTGTCCAGGAGGAATGTAAATGAAATAGAGCAACACATTTTTACTGTTTGGCTTTTTTTGTGAAACCAATGCTGTCCCATTCAAAGAATTACCTTGTGCCTTGAGAACATGTCTTTCTTGCTTTCTTGAGGCTTAAACATGTTCTTTCTTTGGATGACAGGAAGGCTATAACAAACTGAAGATTGATTTTTAATGTCTTCAGTGGACAAAATTAAAAGGTGACAACTTTATGATGTTAGTTTGCTTGGCATTTTTTTTTTTTTTTTTACCATTTTTAAGTGCACAGGTCAGTGGTATGAAGTACATTCACACCGTTCTGCAACCATCACCACCATGAATGTCCAGAACTTTTCCATCATCCCAAGCTGAAACTCTGTCCCTATTAAACAATAACTCCCCCTCCCCCAGCCCCTGGTAACTACCATTCGACCTTCTATCACTAAGAATTTGTCTACTGCAGATACTGCTAGAAGTGACATCAGACGGTATTTGTTCTTTTGTATTGGTTTATTTCACTTGACGTAATTTCTTCAAGTTTCACTCATGCTGTAGCATGTGTCAGAATTTCCCATCTTTTTAAGGCTGAATAATATTCCACTGTCTGTATAGACCACATTTTGTTTATCCATTCATCCATCGGTGGCGCTTGGTTTAATTTTACATGTCACCATAATCCAAAACCCTGGCACGACTGATCCCATGTGTGCACATACTTAAGTGATGGGGCACTCACTCCCCACTCTCCCCAGGACTTCATTTTCTGGTTTCTATTGAAGCCTGGATGACAAGGGAAGAGCAGATTTAACTGAGGAGGAGCGTGGTGACACAATGGAGAATGACTTTCAGGCCTGGGCAGGCTTCACTATACTTCAAGATTTGATCGTCCTCGCTGGAGGTCTAGAACCTCATTGTTCAACTTATCCAGGAATGACCAGACCCTAGAAAAGGGACTCCATCCACCTACATCCATGGCCACTTGGTCATTCTTTGTTCATTCCCTCACTTGCTGAGATGTACCGTGAACTCAGATACTCAGACTAAAAACTTTGGAGTTACCTCCAACTGCTCTCTTTATCTCACACCCCATATCCAAGACCAGCAAATCTTGTCATCAGCCAATTCAAACTAGACCTCAACCCAAGCTCCCCTCACTGCACCACCACCTCCCCAGGCCAAGTCACCATATCTTGTGCCCGGACGATGACAATAGTGTCTTAGATGATCACCCAGTGTGAGATTTTCCTTCTTAACAATCCTTTCTACCCACCCCCCAACATCCAGAATGTCCTTCTAAAATGTAAATGTGTTCATGTGAGTTTCCTAGAATACGGCAGAAACCTGCCCAGGTTAACACAATAAAAGTAATGGATGAGGTCTCTTTAAAACATATTCCAGAAGTAAACCCACAACTATATGGTCAGTTAATCTTCCAAAAAGCATGGAAAATATTCAATGGGGAAAAGACAGCCTCTTCAACAAATGGTGTTGGGAAAACTGGACAGAAACATGCAAAAGAAAGAAACTGGACCACCTTCTTACACCATACACAAAAATAAGTTCAAAATAGTTTAAAGACCTAAAGGTGAGACCTGAAACCGTAAAAATCCTAGGAGAGAACACAGGCAGTAACTTCTTTGAATGGCTGAAGCAACTCTTTTCTAGATATGTTTCCTGAGGCAAGGGAAACAAAAGCAAAAAGAAACCATTGACACTACATCAATATAAAAAGCTTCTGCACAGCAAAGGAAACAATCAACAAAACTAAAAGGCAACCTACTGAATGGGAGAAGATATTTGCAAATGACATATCTGATAAAGGATTAGTATCCAAAATATATAAAGAACCTATACAACTCAACACCCAAAAAACAAATAATCCAATTTAAAAATGGGCAGAAGACAGGAACAG
>NW_028024239.1:0-638 GCF_054177405.1 Leptonychotes weddellii
TCTCTCAAACCTACAGAAAACTTGTTTTGGGAGCACCTGGGTGGCTCAGTCGGTTAAGCGCCTGCCTTCGGCTCGGGTCATGATCTCAGGGTCCTGGGATCGAGTCCCACATCGGGCTCCCTGCTCAGTGGGGAGTCTGCTTCTCCCTCTTCCTCTGCCTCTCCCTCTGAGTCTCCCCTCTTCTCGTGCTCGCTCTCAAATAAATAAATAAAATCTTTAAAAAACAATTTGTTTTGTTTGTGTTTAAGCTTCTTCCGGGTGTGCAAGGTTTGAGAACAGGTTTGAGGGATTTGCCTCTGCCATTCCCACTCTACGTTCTTCACCACTTATCTGGCTCTCCTTTTCTAGACCTCCATTCACTTCCCAACTGAAAACTTGAGGCCCATTGTCCAAGGACAAATCTTTATTTAAAAGAGATTTGACTTTAGCCAGGTAGCCCTCCTCTGATGATTCTTCTTTATGGAATTTGGTTTCCAAGTTCATGCAAAAGAGTCAGTTTCTCCTTTCCACATTTCTTTTCAGTTAAGTCAAGGAAGGGCATGGGAGGGGAAAAAGGAATAAAAAGCAGGTACTATTCTATTACAAAGCTGTCATCATCAAGACAGCATGGTACTGGCACAAAAACAGACACATAGATC
>NW_028024240.1:0-638 GCF_054177405.1 Leptonychotes weddellii
GTTAATGAGAATGAAGTCAAAGAATATTATGGGTATAACACCACAATTAAGGATAAAATTTAATATGTAAACATGATAGAGGTATAAACTGTTTAAAAATTGCTATCAATTCATAGAAAGTGTTTCTCTCATGCAAAGAGAATATACATTCAGAAGGGGTGATGAAATTAATTATATTATTATGACAATTCACCTACACAATATTCACTGAACACTAACCAATGAAAGAAATACACAAGATGAGTCACAATCAAATATGTATGGCTGGTATTTGTACAAATATATACATAATAAGTAAAGGGCATAAAGCTGATTCATATTTAAGTTAAACTCACACTGTCTTGAATTGTACGAAGTTGACGATTGTCATGCTATAATAAGATACACAGATAAAAATGATACCACAACTAAATAATGTTGTGGAAGGTCCCATACAAAAAGAAGCACATTATTATGGAATTGTGGAACCAGAATAAGGCAAAATGTAACCAAAAAATTTCAATGTAAAAAATAGGTAAATTTTTTTTGAAATTTTTAAAAATTTTATTATGTTAATCACCATACATTACATCATTAGTTTTTTTTTTTAATATTTTATTTATTTGAGAGAGAGAGACACAGCGAGAGAGGGAACACAA
>NW_028024241.1:0-638 GCF_054177405.1 Leptonychotes weddellii
TGTTAGCATACTTCCAGTATTGGGTTAAAGTCTGCAAAGATAAATTTTTAAGACACAGCCCTTGTATACAAGGAGATTCTTTTTTATTTTTTTTTTCAAAGATTTTATTTATTTATTTGAGAAAGAGAGAATGAGAGAGAACACATGAGAGGGGATAGGGTCGGAGGGCAAAGCAGACTCCCTGCCGAGCAGGGAGCCCGATGCGGGACTCGATCCCGGGACTCCAGGATCATGACCCGAGCCGAAGGCAGTCGTTTAACCAACTGAGCCACCCAGGCGCCCCACAAGGAGATTCTTATCTCTGGAGAGAGTTAATACAGCATCCAAAGATGAGCAAGCAACTCTTCACTAGGAAGTTTATCGCACTGTGTTCATTTCCTAAAGTGTATAATTTAGCATTATCACCTCTGAGGAATGGTGAAAGTTTTGAGGGTCTTGGGTTTCCAAACCACTGCTGCACTCTTAGAACTGCTGACCTTTGCCCTATTTCAGTTCCGTTCTATCAAGTGTGTTCCTCTGAACCTTGATTTGTACACTGAGTTTTTTTTTTTTTAATTCTTATGTTAATCCCCATACATTACATCATTAGTTCTAGATGAAGTGTTCCATGATTCATTGTTTGTGCATAACACCCAGTG
>NW_028024242.1:0-638 GCF_054177405.1 Leptonychotes weddellii
GGGGGTTATCAGGGAAGGCTGAGTAGGGAGCTGGGATTTCCACCCCTTCCTGCGGTAACAAAGCAGTCCTCACTTTCCCCACAGAGGTGGTGTTAGAGAGACCCAAAGAAGAGACAGCACTTTCACCACTGCCCAGTGGCATGAGGCTAGCTCACCCTTCCCTCTGTGGTGTCAGTGGAGGCCATGTGGAGAGTAATAAAAAGCCACTCATACCTCCCAACCAGGGCGGTGTCCGTGAAGCTCTACTGGGGAGCCAGAACTCCTATCCTCAGCCGGCAGTAACAAGGAGCTTCTCCCCTTCTCCCAGTAGGGGCCAAGGGAGGAACCTGAATTCTCCCACTGCCTGGCAGTTAAAGCAGCACCACCTTTTCCCTGTGGAGCAATGTCAAAAGAAACCAGCTAAAACAAAAGGTTTCAATGAGATCCAGATTCTCATAATACCCCAAATGTCCAAGTTTCAATCAAAAATCACTCATCATGGGCGCCTGGGTGGCTCAGTTGGTTAAGCGACTGCCTTCGGCTCAGGTCATGATCCTGGAGTCCCGGGATCGAGTTCCGCATCGGGCTCCCTGCTCAGCAGGGAGTCTGCTTCTCCCTCTGGCCCTCCCCCCTCTCATGTGCTCTCTCTCATTCTCTCT
>NW_028024243.1:0-638 GCF_054177405.1 Leptonychotes weddellii
GCCATCTTCATCTTTCCTCCTCTTCCTCCACGTCTGTTTTCTTCTATTGTTCCTTCTCCCTTTTCTTCTTCTTCAGTGACACTCACAACCCCAGGTTCTGGACGGACCCTGTGCCGAACACACTGAGCTGAACGTACTTAGTGACTCTGACCATACTTGAAGTGTCTCATCTGACACTTTTTCTGAGAAAAAAAAAAAAATGAGGTTAATCAACTCTCTTAGATAAACAGTAGTTAACAATCAGATCAATGAGAACCAAATTCTATGCTTGGCAGGCTCATAAAGTGTTAAATACACAAAAAGGAGGATTTTAATCTGGTGTGAGAGATGCATCCAAATGTTTTATTTTTACATTTGAAAATGCTGTGCTGCTTCAGGTAATTTAGTAAAATCCAAATGGAAATTCTTTCAAGAAAAATAAGTACAACTTCTTTTTTTAGGTGCCAATCTTCTGTTGAACGATAAGCAAAATGGAAGGCATCTGTTTTAAAACTGTTGGCATAGGAAAATAATCCTTTCTCTTAAAAAAACAAATCAGACTTTATTCACCTACAAGTAGGAGTCCATTTTTAGCATATTATAATAAAATAGAACTTCAAGAATAAATTAGGTTATTGATTTGCCCAACAAAAGAAAAA
>NW_028024244.1:0-638 GCF_054177405.1 Leptonychotes weddellii
TAGTAAATATCAGTCAAAAGTATAATGGTGAGATAAGAGATTTTATGCATTTTTTTGAGAGAATGGTGCTCTGGTTAAAGAAGAGTGTTAAATAGTCCTTCCTTTGAAGTGAAAGTGGTCTTAAATCCTAACCTCAGAGCTCCCATTTGTTAGCAGGTGAAATTGGCCACATTGTAGAATGTCTCCAAGTGTCCATCTCATCTATAAATTGGAAATAATTAGTATCATCCTAATTCATTCATGTGATATGGCAAATGAGTTAGTACATACAAAGCCTTTGCACAAAATGATTGGTCAGTTAAAGACAGTGGTTGTTATTATTGTCAGCATTATTATTATAGCCAAGTGAGGTCTGCCAAGAAGGTAATGTTACCCCTATTTTATGTATTGAAATCTGAGCCTCAAGGGGCTTGAATGACTTTCCCACAATTATACAACAAGTAAATGGAGAGCCAGACCAGATCTCACTTTCCACCCTCCCAGGCAAGGCAATTCATTGTCCACTGCACCAGAATTCTGCTCCATTAAAAATAAACAGAGTATGCGGGCGCCTGGATGGCTCAGTCGGTTTAAGCTTCTGACTCTTGATTTTGACTCTTGATCATGATCTCAGGGTTGTGAGACAGAGCCCTGCATGA
>NW_028024245.1:0-638 GCF_054177405.1 Leptonychotes weddellii
ATATAATAAAAATAATCTGTATAAATTAGCTATACTTTAGCTGAAAGGCAGGGAACAGGGAGAGCGAAGTTACCTGCAGGGCTATCTTCTATTAAGTCAAGTTGATGTATAAATTTCACATTTATAAGGCAAGCATTGGTGGAGTGTTTGTTCACTTCACAAAATAATTCACCATAGCGTGTGTTTTGTTTTTTTTTTTATAATTGTACTCTGTTACTGCATTGAAAATATGATTCAATTTAAGAAGAAGCTTTTTAAGTTCAACTTCTTAGGAATGTAAATATTACATAAAATTAAGCATACATGATTATTTTAAACATTAATTTTCAATCAAAGTAGCTGCACATACATGTATGTAGGCATTTATGTTTGGATGAATGGATGGAAGGAGTTGTGTAAATGACAACAATTGTGTGATAATTCACCAGAGAAAGTGACGTTTGGGACCTTTAACTGATTTATGTGGATATAATACACATGGTTAGTTAGAGCTGCAGAACAAATAGCTTCCTTCTGTTTTTCTTTTTTTTTTTTTTAAAGATTTTATTTATTTGATAGAGAGAGACACAGCAAGAGAGGGAACACAAGCAGGAGGAGTGGGAAGAGGGAGAAGCAGGCTTCCCACTGAGCAGGGAGCC
>NW_028024246.1:0-638 GCF_054177405.1 Leptonychotes weddellii
CTGAGAGGAGACGAAATCCAGGTCTCCTACTCCTCCGCCATCTTGCTCCGCCCCCTGTAGATCAGATTTTTAAAGGAAAATGCCAATTAGTGGAAGAATTAAATGTGGCTGAGATTTCCAATCCCATGAGCTGGAGACCAGGAGACTATATTTGGCAGATGTCCCCTTTACACCATAGTAAAGTCTTGATTTCATTTCTGAATGATGAGAATGGACAAATCCAGCCTGCAGAAGATGTTTTTTTAAGGGAGCTCACTACTTTTTCTTTTTTTAAGATTTTATTTATTTATTTGAGAAAGAGAACACAAGTAGGCAGAGGGGCAGAGGGAGAGGGAGAAGCAGACTTCCAGCTGAGCAGGGAGCCCAACATGGGGCTCGATCCCAAGACCCTGGGATCATGACTTGAGCTGAAAGTAGATGCTTAACCAACTGAGCCACTCAGGCACCCCAGGAGCTCGCTCCCTTAAGAAGCACCAGTTTCTTCTTCCAGTTGGAGACAAAAGAAATATACATTACCTCAAGTTCAATAGGTAGAGGAAAGGAGAGGAGCAACAAGGGAAAGTTTAGGTGTGGAAACTATACTGCGAGGGTTAAACCAGATATGTAGTAGGAGCAATCAGGAACCTCAGAAGATGAAA
>NW_028024247.1:0-638 GCF_054177405.1 Leptonychotes weddellii
GGGGGCGCTGTCCCAAGCCCCTCTGCTCCCACAGGTAACCAACACCCCAAGCTCACTGTTTCCAGATAAAGGATAGTTCTTCTTTCTTCCATTTGGAAATGTAAGTTGGAGCCTACTTGGGGCAGGTGAACCCAGTCACTGACCTGGAATTCCTGGAGCCATTTTGGTCTCAGCCTTCAGGTCTGGGTTGGCTGCAGGTGGATGGCTTTGGGGTAGGGGGCTTGCAGCAGATTGGGCCACTTGGTGAAGTGGGGGAGGGAAAAGGCTGGAAGGATTAATGTCCCTTTCAGGCACTCTCCTGGCCCCTGGAATGAGTGTTCACAGAAGAGAAATAAGGTCAGATGGGGAAACTGAGGCCAGGAAGGGGAATTGTCCTAGTGGGGATCACACAAGTAATCCAACACAATTCAGATACACACAAATAGACTGGATCAACAGACCAAAGAGTTCAGTCCTGGCATCTGTGCAGCTCTGGGCAACTTGTTTACCCCAGGAGCTGGTCTGTTTCTCTGTTTGTAAAATGGCAAGTTCCTCAGATGGTGAGGGCGGGGGATGCGAAGAGCAATGGCCCAGACTGCAGACCGGCCTCAGCCCCAGCCTTGGCCCAGGCAGTCACTTTAAGGGCCTCAGTCTTCTCA
>NW_028024248.1:0-638 GCF_054177405.1 Leptonychotes weddellii
ATAGAAACAAGAGGATCTGCAGATCAACTGAATGCAGGTAATGGAGGAAATTCAAGAAATCAGGATCTTTAGCTTGAACAACTGGAAAATAAGGACAAATGCATGGTTGAGGGAGATACTCATGAAATTTGTTTATGTTAGAGATGCCTGAGATGTCCCTGCAGAACTGAGAAAATTAGAGTTGAACAGCTCAGTGTGAAGGGACTGGAAAGCCTCCATTTATGCAGTGGGCCAAGGTCTAAGGGAATCTCCATTGTATGGAATTTAGAGTATTTTGCTTAAGTGTGTCAAACAAAATCAACGTATTGTGGCTACACTTGCTAAATCCTACTGTGTGAAAGAATAGGAATGCTAAGAAGCCAAGGATATAATAACTGTTCTCAGAGAGCATACATATATGAAAAAATATATTTAGAATGTATTGAGTGGTAAATGAATGACACAGAAAAAAACCTAAGGGAGACATGGCTGGGAGGTCACAGTGTCACAGCACAAGAAACAGCATGCATGGGGGGGCGGAGCAAGATGACGGAGGAGTAGAAGACCTGGATTTCGTCTCCTCTCAGGAATTCAGCTGGGTAGGGATCAAACCATTTTGAACACCTACAAACTCAACAGGAGATCGAAGAAAAGAAGAG
>NW_028024249.1:0-10814 GCF_054177405.1 Leptonychotes weddellii
GAGGCTGCAGCATGATTTATGGAGTGGGTGCCTGCTGGCATTTCCTCCCGCGAGCAAGACAAGGGCTGCTCTCCCCCGACGGGTCTGGCCCAGGTGCCCACTGGCCTTTGGCAATCTGACGTCAGGGACGACGCAGGCACGAGGAGCTGGGGGGTGGGGGGTGGGGACACGCAGACACAAGGGACTGACGGACAAAGGAGGGTGAGTTGGGGTCGAAAGAGGGCCCGCGGGACACTCCCGGGGGAGCGGGAGCTGGGGAAGAGCGGAGAAAGGGAGGCGTCTGGGCGGAAGCCGCGTTCTGGAAGCAGAGGCTCAAGGAGGAAGTAGGTGGCCATGGTTGGGGGAGCGGAGGTCCTGAGAATGAGGTCCAGGGACCAATGGCCAAGAGGGGCCAAGGAGCACAAGGGCTCTGGGCTGACTCTGGAGGACAACCTGCCCAGTGGACATGAGGCCGGCAGTGGTCACCGTGCCCGAGCTCGCTCTGGGGACCGGGGCTGTGCCCGTGGCAGGCCAGTTCCAGGGGTGGCCATGGGACCCAAGCCTGGCCAACCAGACACCGCATGCGTCTCACCACAGTGATTGGTTCGGGGATAGCACGTGACTGCAATCACAGCCAATCAGAGCTCACCCCTGGCCTTCGTGGGAGGAACAAGTGAGACGTGCGAATGCGGAGGGCCCTGGGATGGAAGGAGGTAAAAGTGACGGCCAAGGCCCCCATGGGGACAGTGTACCTCGGTGTGATATGAGACTATGCAGACAGAAAGAGGGAGTCAAGAATCTTGATGAAGTTTAAGCCTTTAGAATTGGACATGCCCAAGGCAGCTCTACCCCTAACCTTTCCTTGGCGTGAGTCAATAAACTCCGTCCTAACCTTAAATCAGTTGGACCTGGGTTTTCTGTCGCTTACAACCAAGTGTCTGCTGATAGATAAAAGGTGCCTCCTTGATGATTGATGGTCATTGTCTTAGAGTGGACAAGCGGACTGCCCACTGGGCAGTGACACTCCGCGGGATTCTTGGCCCACTAGAATAAGTTAATGTCGGTGCCTCAAAAATTGCATTTTGCTTCACTTGGCTCTGAGAAACCCAGTGTTAATTCATCCTTGAAGAGCACGTGTCTTTGGAAGAGCCTCCCCAGCCACTAATATCAATTTTCCTTTTGAAAATTTCTCTCTGCATTATTTTTTAAATTTTATTTATTTATTTATTTGACAGAGAGAGACACAGCGAGAGAGGGAACACAAGCAGGGGGAGTGGGAGAGGGAAAAGCAGGCTTCCCGCAGGGCAGGGAGCCCAATGTGGGGCTCGACCCCAGGACCCTGGGATCATGACCTGAGCCGAAGGCAGGTGACTGAGCCACCCAGGCGCCCCTTCTCTCTACATTATTAATGTCCCAGGCAGCTTCGTGCCTATCCGGCCCACGCAGAAATCCCCATGGTGGTCAGCCATTGTTTGGTTGGCTTGATTTTTAAAAACAAATTAGAAGCCCTGATTGAACCCCCAAAGTGTGTTTACTCTGAATGTATTAATGTTGTACTTATCAAATCAGAACTGTATTACCCCCCTTAAATTACCTTGAAAACAAAATCAATAATTTATTTAACTGGAGTCAAGAAAAGAAAAAGGGGAAAAAAATGCCCTGAGGAATCTGTGTAATAAATTTTACTTGGAATGGAACAATATGGATAAACATGGGGAAAGAATTTCAGTGTAAAGCCAGGAATATGGGTGGCTTGGAGGAATAAAGGGGCACCTAATTTAATATTGTTCATTTCTGTGCACCTTCTGACAAATAGCTCACCCGGGCCTGTCAGTATAGGGTGCTTTCTGAGCAAAAGCCATGGGAATAAACCACCTTATGGCATTTTTAATAGTGGCAGTGGTTGGATTTAATGCAGGTATTTATACCATCTCTTTAACCAAATATTTGAGATGATTAAAACAGGGCTGCTTATCCATGCTTTCAAATTGGACTCCAGGGGCAAAGTTTGATCTAATTCAGATACCTCCACCTGAGCTCCCTATGTGTGTTTGAAATTCACAATTTCTCAGGGTTTTCCTGCTCCAGGTCAGAGCTCCTCTGTACTGAAGAGAAATGACAATTCCCTGCGGAGTGAAGGATGTAGCCCAATACCCTCGAAGATCCGAGACTTCCCATTGACTAATCTCCTGCTGACACTTTGAAAGTATCTGACGGCAAAGCAGGAGGCACAGGTCTTCCAGACAAGCTGGTGAAGACCTTCCGGGGAATGGATGGTGGACTGAGTCTGAACACAGAGGAAGTCAGAGGGTTGGTGGTTTCGCCAGCTTCCAAATATCTCCCACTGGCTTCCCTTTTGGGTCTCCACATATTGGTCTTAGAAGTCATAGAATTCTAGAGTTTGAAGAGAATTAGGAATTCTGGAAATCAAGTCATTCTTCTATCAATCATTTGTGTACGTTTTCACCACACATTTCCTGAGTGCTTCCCCTGCACCTGGCCTTGACCCTGGCCCTGGGCACACAGCGGAGATCGTGATCAGAGAGCTGTGGTCTCTGTCCGGTTATTTGAGGAGACGGGAAAGGGGAAGAAAGGACCAGCAAACATGTAAACAAGATCATTTCAGGTGATGACAAGTGCCGCGAAGCATATAGGTCTGAACATTGTGCTGCACAGTGAATGGGGAGAGAGCATCCCTTGGTCCTAAAACCTGACTCACGAGACATGCTTCACTTAATGGCCATCTTCATACCTTTCCAAGAAAGCTCATTTTTTGGCTAAAGTTAACGAGAGCCAGCTTCTCCTGTTTATAACTGAAGAGCCCAAAAGACACAGTAATAGAGAGTGTTTGCGAAATCATAAAGAATTCTCCCTTATAAGACTGTCCTCAGAAGAACTGGAAACAAAAATTGAGATCAGAACATTGGCGAGAGAAGGGGAAAGACTTTCCTGTTTTTAGGAGACACTTAGCTTGGTGTTGACCGCCCTGCGTATCTAAACACACTTCCTGTGTTTGGGAGAATTTCCCCTCTTAGCGACCACCCCATCTTCACTACCAACGGAGACATGCCTTCTCCACTTCCCTTGCAGGTCGAGCACAGTCCTGGGACCTGGACTCGGCCAGTGAGCACACCCACGTGAGGACTTCCACCGGGGGCTTGGGATGTAAAGGAACAGGGTTCTGGCGACAGGGACATTATCTCTTGTTCCAGAGGCGGCCATGACTGAAGGGCTGGACCCCAATGCTCCTGGGTCCCCACTGGAGAGTTCCACAGTGTAATTCAGACATGATTCCCAGCAGCGGAGACTCCGAGAAGCCTGATTTGCTGTCTCTTCCAGAGTCTGGGGGCTCCCCAACACCGTTTACTAAATCCCTTTCCTGCTCCAAGACCTGGAGTGGACATTAGCGAGCAAGCCCCTCCCCCCGCCACCACCGCCCAGCTTCACTGCTGTTCAGCTAAAACCTCCCACTTTGTGTGCTCATCCTCTCCGTGTTGGAACGGTTGGTGGCCCTGCTTAGCCACCCCAGGTGTCTGATGTGGACAAGCCTCTCCTTGTCACCTCCCTGCAGCCGCTGACAGACTAACAGAGCAGAAAACATTTATTTTTGCTTCAAAATATGAAAATTGGATTGTAAATCAACGGCGAGCCCATCTGTGAACATGTTCTCACAAATTCTAAATGTTACAAGCTGGAGGACACCACGTCCCTGGGGATTACTCAGCGTTGATATTAGTAACCACTAAGGTAGGATTTTCTTGGGTGGGAGGAGGGTTGGGGAGGAGGGCTGGTCCCAGACAGGAAGATTGTGTGCTCTCTGGTCCCCGAACTCCTTGAAAGGTGGGACAGATGGTTAGGGGCTGTGAGAAGGAGAAAAGTCAAGGCCAAGTTCAAAGATTGTAGGCTGCTCTGGCAGAGCCTACTGGTTGCCCCTCAGAGTCCATCTCTTTCTTCTGTAGTTATAGAATCCCAGATCTTTGGCCACTCAGAACACATTTTTACTACCGTTAAAGGTACTCATGGCCAGCTCATAAGTTCTAGTTAGTGGAATAATAATCCTCAGGGCTGTGTTCCAATTCTGAGAACTCTCTTAAGGAGAGAGAGCATTCCCTCCCTCCGTCGCTCTGGCCTGCTTCCTCCTGGAGGGAACGAAGACTAGGGTGTCCCATCAGAGTAGGACCTGGATTCAGGAGCGAGAAGCCTTAGGCTGAGCATGGCAGGGCAGCAGGCCAGAGGGCACCTGGGGCCTTGATGTCTCGGGAGCCACTGTGCTAGCCCTGGACCGTCCACATGTAGATGAGACAAAAATACATTTTTTTAAAATCTTGTTTAAGGTACTGCCATTTTGGTTTTTGGAAACTCACAGCGGACTGTCATCTCAACCAATACACAGACCACTTTGCTCAGCACTGAGTTAGAAACTTTGAGCAGAGGAAGGAGGCATTGAAGAAAAGGTTGATATGTAGCTTTAGTAAAAAGTCTGATTATAAAGATAGTACAACACTCCACGGCCTGGGGATCGGGCTGCATGGAGCCCTGACTCAGGGACTGGCCAGGGCAGGTGCAGCATGGGATCTGGGCCCTGAGACTAGGGAATGACAGGAGAGTAAAGAGCAGGGCTTACCTTCCAGGGCCCAGAAGGGCAGTTGTCCCTCCTTGCCAAGTCAGAAGGGGAGAATTAACTCACACCAAAGGGGGTTTCTGCAGGAAATCATGTAGATGAAAACTCACCAGCAACTGACATGTATTGATAAATGTATCTAATCCGCGTAGCGCCTAGCACACGGCCAGTGCTCAGTAATTTTTTGTCATATGAAAGGATTGAATGATTATATGAATAATCAACCCCAACCAAACAACAGAGAGGCAAACAAAGGGTGGATGCTAGAATCTGAGGACTGGGGTCTAAATGTTTAAATTCTGGCTTTACCATTTAGTCATTGCTGAGTGATGTGGGCAAAGTACTCAGCCAGTTCCCTCAGGTAGAGGTTGGTGGTGCTGCTGATAAAGCCTCTCCTTTTAGGGATTAGGCTGAGTGGGATATATACATACAGGCATAGAAATAGACAGGCTTTGCTTAGCTCAGTGCCTGGAAAACATGAGTGTTCAATAAATGCAGAATTGTAACATCATTGTTGTTAAGGGTTGTGAACAAGAGGATCTAGGAGTCTTTAAGCCAATTTCCTTCCTAAGATGCCCTAGCAGCTTTCTCCCCATGTATTCAGATCTCATCCTTCCTTCTAGCCAGGGTAAGTCTCTGTTCCTCTCTAGGAAATCTGCAACCTTTCCTCCCCCTGACATCGTATTACTGCCCTGTCATCGGGCACCCGAAGAAGGCTGTCCTAGACATCTTGTAGATTCTTCTCTTATTCCCTCCCTTGATTTCTCGGCTACATGAGGGGCTAAATCCCGGACCCCTGAATTCTCAATTCTCCAGACTTATCCCTTCCATTTCCTCCCACATGTAAAAACCCATGTGCTCCTTCTCACATTGTTAACGCCTCAATTTTTATCATAAATTCAAATCATTGTGTCCAAAATATTTAATATTTATATTATAAAAGAAAACTGTTCATCACTTTTTAAAACTGTGTGTTCAAGTGGAAACTCAATACCATAGTCATTTGATATCTACCATCATTGATTTTAAAAATACATGAGAAGCTCTTTTCTGATTGTTGGAAATTTTGCATTGTCTCCTGGAGCTACTCCCCTGGCAAGATTTGATGCAAATGTATCATATTTTTACTCTGGCAAGTCCTTTGTTCCAACAAAAACAAAAAAGCATGTATATTCCAATAAAAACATGTATAAATTATAATTGATAATTTACAAATGTCTGTGGCTAGAACATTTTAAATGTTAAACCTATGACTCTGAATTTAGTTATCAAAATTGTGACTAGTGCACAATTGATCAAAGGCACATAACTGTTGTGGGACTGTTTTTCAGTTAATTCGTGTATTCATGAATGAGTATGGCTTACTGTTATAATGGGAAGTTACAGTATCAACACATCCTGCTCATTTTTGGGGGGGGGTGGGCTGATGTAAGCGTGGTGAATCTTGTTCACATAAATAAGCAGATGGCAACTGAAGAGTTGCTGTCAACTTTGAATGACCTGCCACCAACATGGGCTACCTTGCCCCCTGGCTCCTGATTGCGTTAGCCATTGGGTGAGGAGAGGCGGCAGGAGATGAGAGAGGCGGGTCCTCATTCCGCCAGCTGCCTGTCCCCTCCAGGTCACCTCCTGTCTCGAGGCTCCCTGTGTACAACCGCTCTGTCTCTGGTTTCCAGAAACCTCCCTCCCCCTGGTACTTAGCCAGGGCACTGCCTGATCCTTTGTAATTTCCCTTCGTCCCCCGCCCACGCGTTTGGATTGGACCCTTGTGAAACGCTCCTCAAGTTAGTGGACAGGAGTTTGCCCTGTTTTCCCTGTTGGAATTCCGACTGATCAATCTTTCTTTTATCAGCTGGGAGAAGGGCATGTGGAAAAGAGGATGTGGAAGAGAAGAACCCACGGGGCGCACGTGTCAGTCAGGGATCTAGAAATTGATTCTCTTCAAGCTGTCTGTGCCCGTGAGCCTTTAGAATGTCACCACGTCCCCCCAGGGGTCTGAGCACTTCGATTTGACGATGGCTGATCTAATACCTGACCATCTGCCCTTCTCTCTCTCTCTCTGCCCCGTAATTGCAAGAGCAGTACTGGGAACCAGAATGTCATTAAGAAAGCTGGTGAGGTTTTTAGCATCCCGGCTAAAGGATGCAGAGAGCCCCCAGGTAGCCAGGATGCGTGCCCCACCAATGCCCTCCTAGCAGGGGAAGCTAGGGAAGCTAGCGGGGGAAGCTAGGAAGTCCCTCCTAGCGTTGATGTTCGGGAGGGACTAACCTCAGAAGGCCAGGCCCCCGGGGTCACCTGCTTGAACTGAGCACTTATCACTCTTGTAGGGCAGCCTGTCTTGTTTTTTTATCTGCCAGACTCTCTGCAGTGCTGATTTAGAAATTCTAGACAACCCATCGAGAGTTCTTTATTGCAGTGGCGGGCAACCGATCTACAATAACATGGAAAGAGATAGGGGTCCCCAGGCCAGGACGGCAGCTGCTGTTTAAGTTGGAATTGGGGGTAAGATGTGTGTTGGCAGAGTGATGGGGGGAGGGGTAATGTGGTGCAGCAAGCAAGGGGGATGGGGTGGTGATCTCTGGCTTCCCACCCTTGAATCCCGCTGGAAACCCCAGGGTCAGCTGCCCAGTTTTCGAGGTGTCGGCATCCCCACTGAGACTGGAGGCTCCAGGCGGGGGCTGTGGGTGCCTTTGCATTAGCTGCCAGGCCTTTTCCTTTGGGGTCACTCAGATGGAAGCCCTTCTTCCTGCCTTTTCACACAAAGGGAGAGGCTCACATATCTTGGTCCATCGGGGTTGTCACTGGGTCTTCATGAGGGAAATGGAGTTACAGATGTGCGCGTTCTTAGAACACTTTGCTGGGAAGGCAGGGTATAAATCCACCTGCTTCCCGGCCCATTTCTCCCACTCTGCTGGGCAGCCTGTCGTTCTCCGAGGTCAGGCTGGGGTGGGGTGAATGGAGAGGAATCCTGCTCCTGCCTGGACAGGCTCAGAGGATCCCCCGCCTCCTTCCCCTGCATTACATCAGAGGCTGTAGAGGAGAGGGGATGGAGGGAGATGATGCTCATCATCTTCCCCCGAGGGGAGCAGGTGTTCTCACCCTCTGGCCTGGGTTAATTGGTTCAGCCACTTTGTGGTTGGTCTTATTTCTGTTTTCAGAAAAGGAAACGGAGGTTCCGAGAGGAGCAGTAACTCACTCAAGGTCACACAGCAGGTGTAGGGCAAAAGCAGGATTTGTACACAAGAACCCTCTCATCCATCCATTCATTCAATATTTGTTGAACTTCCTTTAGGGGACAGTCACTGGAGAAGAAAGCAATGAAGACAATCAGCAAAGCCCTATCCTAGTGGGCTGGGTTGAGGAAGACAGACAAGAAACAATACACAGTCCACCAGGCAGTGATCGTGGATGTGGGGAGAAGTAAAACAGAATAAAGGGTATCCTTGGGAGCGGTGTCCTTTTTTATAAGGTAGTCTGGAAAGTGCCAGCCAAGCACAGACCTGAAGGAAGTGAAGGCATGAACCAAGCTTCTAGCTGAGGAAAGAGAGCTCGAGGCAGAGGACACAGCAAGGGCAAAGGCCCTGTGGCAGAACTATCTCACGTGTTGGAGAAATAGCAGGTAACTGCATATGTACTCCCTGGAGTCCCACATTCAAGGGGATAGTCAGCAAGGAGTGGGGTGGGAGCAGTCTGCCCCAGGTACAGGCAGAAGGGAGGGCATTATCTATATAGAAAGTTTAAACCAATAATAAAACGGACTCAAATTGAGTGATAAAACACTCCTTGCCACCAGGGCAGATAGCTCCTCCTCACGCCCCATGCCCAGAATGCCACATTAGGCCAGAAAATTTTGCAGGGTCAAGCCTGTTTGCCTTGTTTCTTGTCATATCCCCAGGACTTAATATCTTGGTCTAGAATCCAGTTTTTGTTGAAGGAACAAAGAAACAAACAGGTGTCCTCAGAGAGCTGTGAACATGTGGCCAAATGTGAGTGAGAGGCTGGATGGGGAAGGACAGCTTAATAATACCATGCTGGACAGGGCCACTGGCGGGGGCTCCGCGAGGCTGGGTGTGGGGTGGACAGCAGAACCAGGGCCCCTGGGTGGACTGTCACACGTACACGTCAGTGTCGTCCTGCCTGCTCCCACCCGTCTGTGCTGAGGCCGCAGGAGGCCCCGAGCGCAGAAGCCCCAGCCCCGGTCTCTGTCCTGGGAAGAGGGATGACATCTCTGGCCCACTGCCCACCTCCTCCTGCTCTGGTGGGATCTGAGCGGCCAATGAGGACGGTGAGCGAGTGGAGGCCTTGGAGTCCCCAGGCCAGGTTCAAGTCCTCGCTCCATCAGCAACTGGCTGTATGACATTGGCCAGGATGTTTTCACCTTCTGAGCCTCGTTTGTGATCTAGGGCTCTGGACTGGGTGACCTAGAAGGTATTTTTAACACCGACTTCCCAGGAATCCAGATATTTCCCCCCAAGGACTAGTCTATGCAAAGCGCTATTGGAAATTCAGAACCATGAAGGACACAGTCCTTCCTGAAGTGATGGGAGTCACCCGCAAGCAAAGATACGCACCTAAGAGCAGGAGGCCCTTAGATTGTTTATTGAACAGCTTCGGAGCCCTCTCCATCCCGAGAAGAGTGGGTCGGGGCAGCAAACCATGACATCTGTTTGCCTTGTAAACCACCGGGCTTTCTGGTTCATTTGCCAGCTCATTAACGCCTCGCAGCGGTACCGGAGGTAGATGCTATTATCACGCGCATTTCACAGGTGGGGAAACTGAGGCACGCTGCCCACATTTCTTCACAAACTTCTCAGGAACAGATTTCCCACCATTCCCGGCTTCCCGGGTCTTTCCCCCAGTGATGGTCCCTTACGTTCTACCAGACCCCAGGGAGCTGCAACCATAAAGACGAGTTTTTAAAGAAATGGACCAGAATGTATTATGCATCCAGTCAATCTCGGTCCCCACAGAGTGGTCTCCAGGAGGAATCTTACTTATTCCAACAATGGAGTCGTTGTCAAGGCGACCGTGGCCTCCTCCGGGGCTCTCAGAGCTGGGGTGGGAACCGCAGGGAAATCTGTCCCTTTAGTCACACCTTGCTTGGCCCTCCAACAGTACTCGGAGCACATTTCCTTCCCATTAACTTTGAACCTGAATCACCTCCAGACATTTCTAAATGCCAGCCTCACACTCCAGGCCCCACTGGATGGGCTTGTGACCCGCACAGCTGCACGGAGCTCCAGGCTCGGAAGGGGCCCTACCCAGTCTAATGCTCTGCCACTGCTGACTTGAGATACTTTTTTTTCTTTTTTAAAGATTTCATTTATTGGGCGCCTGGGTGGCTCAGTTGGTTAAGCAACTGCTTTCAGCTCAGGTCATGATCCTGGAGTCCCGGGATCGAGTCCCACGTCGGGCTCCCTGCTCAGCAGGCAATCTGCCTCTCTCTCTGACCCTCCCCCCTCTCATGCTCTCTATCTCATTCTCTCTCTCAAATAAATAAAATCTTTAAAAAAAAAAAAGATTTCATTTATTTATTTGAGAGAGGTGGGGGGCGGTGGGAGCAGAGGGAGAGGGACAAGCAGATTCTGTGCTGAGCATGGAGCCCGATGCGGGGCTTGATCCCAAGATCCTGGGATCATGACCTGAGCCGAAGGCAGATGCTTAATGACTGAGCCACCCAGGTGCCCCCAAAGTCCTGATTTTAATATCTGAGTCTGGCCAGAGGTGGAACATCACTGGAGTGTGGCCTGGAGGCCCCTGGTTAGTTTCTTCCTTTCTCAGTTCTTGGTCCTGCCCACCCTGCCTCAGGATGGGTTTGATTAGGGTGCCACTGAGCTCCAGCTGCTTTGTTATTAAGTGTGGGGCTGGAGCAGTTTGTGTTCGGGGCCCTGGATCGTCTATGCCTGGGGAGAACAATGCCTCTCTCCTTTGGTTGGCTTGTCCTGCAGGCTCACTCAGCTGAGGCCCCTCTCCTGTTTCCAGGGCCCCCATCCTCAACCACCCGGGAGGTGTTATGAGAACACATACCCCTCCCCATCACAGTCCCAGGAATGCCCCCCACCCCAGGTCATCCTTCCCTCTGAAAGGTTCAAGAGAAGGGTTTCAGCCACTGGACTGGAAATGAGGAAGACCGTTTCCCAGCACAAAATGAAGACATGGGGCCTCTTGTTAAAAAATTATTAAGAATTTCAAGACAGCAGAGCATTGAATCAAG
>NW_028024250.1:0-638 GCF_054177405.1 Leptonychotes weddellii
TTGCACCAACCTACATGTGAATCAGGCCTCTGTTAGTTGGTCATAAGGAACTCCCCTTGAGGTCATCAGTGCAGCAGAGATAAGTGACATGGAAGGCTAGACCACTTATTCATGTAGTTTACTTGAGTCCTTTGGGCTTTGCTTGAGTTTGAATATATCACTTCCTACATACAATGGGACATTGATGCTTCTGCCCAGCTTTATGACTTGGTTGATTTGATAATCCTCAGTTCAGGCTGCATAGCCCTTTAATGTACCATGGTCAGAAGTTTGGTCTTTGCTAAGACCCAGTAGCATACTAGGACATATTTTTCAGAGTAGGATCTTTATGGTGAAGTACATAGCTTTGTTCCAGAATATAAGGATCTACAACGAGACTCTTCTATTGGAGTTTGCCCCAAACTCTCTATATCCTCCATGGATAAATCTCCAGGACTATCAGATTTGTTGGATCGCATGATGTAAGTGTAATTTTTCAGGCCTGACCATAGGCAATTACAAGGCTTTACCTGACAGGCCTCATGGGAAAAAATCATCCCCTCATACCAGACTTGGTATACAGCCAAGTATTACAATCTCTAAAGGGAGTTGCTGTGAAGAACTGATGTCCCTCTGGCTGTTCATTCTCTTCACATATT
>NW_028024251.1:0-638 GCF_054177405.1 Leptonychotes weddellii
CTGGGCTCCTCACTGGGCATGGAGCCTGCTTAAGACTCTCTGTCTCCCTCTCCCCACCCCACGGATGCTCTCAAATAAATAAATAAAAGGAATCATACAATATATAACCTTTTTTGTTTAGCTTTTACTCAGCATAATATGGTCAAGATTCACCCATGATAAAGCATATATATGAATACATTCTTTTTTTATAGCTGAATAATATTCCGCTATATAGTTGTTACACTACCTTTTATCCATTCATCAGTTGGTGGTCACGTGGGTGGTTAACATCCATACAATTGTATTATTTTTTGTTAATAAATAAAGAAACCACTCATGATAGTGTTATCCTACAACAGTGTTTCTCGACCTCTTAATTCGTGCCCTCCTTCAATGTTACTTGGAATTCCAAATAAGTTACATATCCTGCCTAAAAGCAAATAGACAGTTGTGATTGGCTATGGCTTTTCAGAGGGCATGAGCTCTCCTTTCTAAAAGAGATATTTGTACACAATCAAAACAACAACAACAACAACAACCCTCAAAAATATTAGTATCAGCAATTTTGAATGTGATTATGATTAATATGATTAACATGGGTTAGGTGAAGTAACAGCAACAAAAAATTAACCGGCAGTAGAGTGGGGGAGAGGTCC
>NW_028024252.1:0-638 GCF_054177405.1 Leptonychotes weddellii
CCTACTATCTTCTTCTTTTTTTTTAACATATAATGTATTATTAGTTTCCGAGGTACAGGTCTGTGATTCAACAGTCTTACACAATTCACAGCACTCAAATTATTAATTTAAGTTTAAATTAAACTAAACTAAATTTTAACTTTAATTTTTAAATTTTTTAAAAATATTTTTATTTATCTGAGAGAGAGAGAGAAAAAACACAAGCAAGGGGAGGGGCAGAGGGAGAGGGAGAAGCAGGCTCCCCACTGAGCAGGGAACCTGATGCAGGGTTCCATCTCAGGGCCCTGGGATCATGACCTGAGCCGAAGGCAGATGCTTAACCTCTTAACCTACTGAGTCACCCAGGCACCCCTAAATTTTAACTTTACATTTAGTGTGCATTCATTTTAATTCATTTAAAAATTAATTCTTTACTCTCTCTATCAGGTTCGGAATTATATATTTTCTTTACTGTTATTCTAATGGTTATTTGAGAAATAATAGGTTTTTATTTTGTCACTTAACCAAAGTATAATTAATTGATTGGTGCTTTTACTCTTTTTCTTGGCTAATCCAAATACTTGAGACACTTTAAATTTATTTACATCCCTCCCAATATCCATGCCATTGTCAGTAGATGTTTATTTAAATTTTTGTGT
>NW_028024253.1:0-638 GCF_054177405.1 Leptonychotes weddellii
AGGTTTCCCGGCTCTCAGAAGGACTGGCGTCCCGCAGACTCCTGGACTCTGGCCCACGGAGGTCCATGCTGGACTGGGACCCACAGGATGGTGTGACCGTCCATGCGTGCTGGATTAAGCCACTGGGTTTGGGGCAACGTGCTCCAGCAGCCCTCGGAGGCCAGTGCCCCTCTCCTCATGGAGGCCCTGGGCCACGTGCGGCGGCCTCGGAGCCTCGGCCGGGGGACCCCTGTAGCACACGGGCCGCAGACCTGACCCGCACCCCAGGCGCCCCCCGCTGTTACATCGACAGGGAGCAAACTTTCCCCTTTGTGCAGGGAGGCGCCCTATCTTCCAAGGCTACCCGCTTGGCAAACGTCCCTGGAAAGGCAGGCAGTGACCTTCTCACCGTGTTTACAAGCAAACCAGCGAGCTGGTGAGCAGAACCTTCTAGGGGCCCAGACTCACTGCAGCCGGTCCCCAGGCCACAGACCGGGGTGCCGATGTCCCAGCACGAAGCACTGAGACAAAGCCCACAGCCACAGACCTCGTGAACACGGCCACGTGAGGGGCCACGTCCCCATGGTTGCAGGCGGACTTAGAAAGGCTGCTTCAGGGAAGGGCCTAGGCCAGTTCTTCTCTTCAGGACGGAGCCCGCA
>NW_028024254.1:0-638 GCF_054177405.1 Leptonychotes weddellii
TTGCTAATAGATTATAGGATACTGAGTTCAGTTTATAGTCTGGTCACGCAATCTGTGGTTTGAAGTGAATCTAGAATGATTCAGGGAGTGTATTACGGAGATTGCAATAGGTACTAGAAATACCTCTTTCTCTATGCTTGTCCTCCATCCTTTCTTCTGAGCTCCAGATGTAAAGGTCCAACTGCCCCACTGAAACATCATTTGCACCTCCAGGTCTCAGTGCCATGACAGAACTCTCTGCCCTGTCTCAGAAAATGAGCCTCCAGTCCACCCACTTGCTTAATGCACTTCTCTCTCTTTCCTCTACCTGAAGTCCTGCCTGCAACCACCAAGTCCTGATGATTGTAGCCTCTGAGTGTGTCCCAGTCCATTTACTTTGTTGGAGTGGGGGAGGAAATTTCCTATACTCTTCAAAGGTTCTTTCAGCTGGCCTAAGAATTGAATTGACATTAGGCAGATTAACAGGAAAAAATCAAATGTAACTTCGTACATACAAGAAGCCCACATACATGAGAGGTTCAAAGAGAGGAGGGTAAAATAGTGTTTATGCCATCCTGAGCTAAGGAATGGGAGATTGGCCTGGGGCTTCAAAGGGGAGGAGGGCAATTCCTAGGTCAATAAGAAGAGAGTGACGTCTG
>NW_028024255.1:0-638 GCF_054177405.1 Leptonychotes weddellii
CTCGTAGAGGGTCCCTCACAGCCGGCCAAGTTGGGCTGCTTGGAGCTCCCTCGGTGCGGGAGGGCCAGCCAGACCCGTGTGGGGACCTGGCCGCTGGCCTCGGGGGCTGACGGGGCCGCGTGCGCAGTGGGGAGAGGGCCGGGGGACACCGTGGAGGGCCCCGTTCTGGCCAAGGGACCCCAGGCCGCCTGACCGTCCCCGTCGTGACAGCGCGTGGGGCGGGGCTGTGCTGGGCTGGACAGAAGCGATCGTGGGGAGGGAGGGGGGCTCCGGGCCACGCGCGGTCAGGGCCGTACCCTTGGCAGCCGTGATTGTTGAAGTTCTGGGCGCAGTCCACTAGCTGCTGTTCCGCCTGCAGGAAGGCACGGGGCGCAGAGCGGGGGCTGGGCGCCGCCCAGGCCTGCTGCGGACCCTGCTCCGCCTCCCCGCGCGGCCCTCACCCGCCCTCGCCCCTCGCCCTGGGGTCAGCGGCTGGACATACAGGCCCCGGCCCTCTCTCGGGGAGGCCCGGGCAGGGCACAGATCCTAGAGGCCTGCCCCCCCGGCAACGAGCCCTGGGCTGCCTCCTCAACAAGCCGCGTTCCTTTCTAGGAAAATGGGCGTCCGGTTTCGCAGGCTGAATGTCCACGAGGCGGGGG
>NW_028024256.1:0-638 GCF_054177405.1 Leptonychotes weddellii
CTCCGTCTTCCCTCCACAGTCGCCATTAGGGCTGTGACGTGTTTTCTATGCAAATACACGCACCCACCACAAATACAACGTGATGTCCTTTGTTTGGGGGTTGTGTTTTTTCTTCCCTTTTAATAGAGGTTTACATTTTGTGTGTTGTGCTATAACTTGCTTTCTTCCATCATTGTAACAGAATTTAAGTAAATGTTAAAATAAAGCAGGAAAGGGGAGCTGGGAGGCTTGGGGATGCCTTTTTAAAGGGTGGTCAGGCTTTCCTCAGTGAGAAAGTGGCATTGAGTTCAGAACGAAGGGGCTGAGAGAAGCCTTGCAGGGATGGGGCAGTGGGGGGGAGGCGCAGGTGCAGAGCCGGCGGCTGGCGCATTGCCGGCTGGTCTGAGGGACAGCAGAGGCCAGTGTGGTGGCCAGGGCTGGGAAAGCCTGGGAAAGCCAGAGAGGTCGCATGGCCGGGGCCGGGGGACCCCTGTAGGCTGTACTGATGGTTCTGACTTTTACTCTGAGCAAAACGGGGAGTCCCATAGGGCTTCCATAGGGAGCAATATGCTCTAACTCCCATCTTTAAAAACGCTGTCTGGCTGCCTGTTAGAGGCTGCAGAGGGGGTGGCAGGGTGATAGCCTGCAGAAGAGGTTCC
>NW_028024257.1:0-638 GCF_054177405.1 Leptonychotes weddellii
GCCTTTCCACGTCTCCATATACACCTCTTAAAAATGACCATAACAAATGACCTCCCTCACGGGGTGCTTGACTTGCCAAAGTTCAAATGATGACCTCTCAGAAATAGCAAGAAAACTGGCATAGAGGAAAGGCTTTTCACCTCTGCCTGATACCAACAGGTGGAGCTAGGTGTCACTTGTGTGGAGGACAGAGGGACCCAGGAACATCCTTTAGGAATCTAACGTGTCCATAAGCTCTTGAGGGGAAAATGCACCTTGATTGGAAGGGTTTGAAGTCATTGCCAAGATTTATGTGGCAGCCTTTCATCTTTACCATTATGCTGGCATCTGCCATGAGCACGTGTTTGCCAGCAAACTCGACAGCAGAGGGGTTGTTCATCCAGGTTTACACTTGTTGTCATGCAATAATTGTCTCCTTTTGCAGTCAGTGTCTGGTTCGTAGGATAAAATATCTGGTCACCCTACCTGGTGGGACCCTTGGGAAGCCATTCATTTCAGACTCAGCATCCAGTGGCTGGTACTAAGACTGTACTTCGCATCCTTGGCAAATAACACAATGCATCGGGAGGGAGCAAATGGTATGATTTCTCTATTTTAACTTAGAATCCAGTGGTAGTTTATGTAACACAGGGGTTCTC
>NW_028024258.1:0-638 GCF_054177405.1 Leptonychotes weddellii
AATGATGTAATGTATGGGGATTAACATAAGAATAAAAAAAATAAAAAAATTAAAAAAAAAATTGAATCCCATTGCCAACAGGTGACTTGGGCCTTTTAGAGAAGGTGGTAAAGAGAAAACTAATTCTTTTTTTTTTTTAATTTTATAAAACAAGACTTTTACATTAGTACTTTTATTATATTATATTAGTACCTTTTATTATTAGTACTCTAATGGTAATATTCAGAAAATGGAATATAAACTTATTATAAAATAACACATTTGAGTTAATGAAGTCACTGTAATACACAATAGTAGGTTTTCATTGGTCAGGACTCTATTTATTTGCAGAAAGCATCTTAAGAGAAAAGTAATTCTAAAAGAAGATCATGTCAGAAATCTCTAGGACTCCCTAAACATATAGTTTAAAAACAAAAAAGAATAAAACAAGACTGCAGCATATGTAGTAGAAAGACACAGGGGGGCCCCTGCAGTCTCCTGAAGTCTCAGCCGAATGGCTCCAGGCCCTGCACGGGGGTGGGGTGGGGGGCGCGTTTCATGACATCGAACTGAGGTTTGTGGGCGTCAGGGGAGATTAGCTGTGTCACTGTGGCCACGGTCTCAAGAATGCATGTCGTGGCCCTGCCTTCAAAAGGGCC
>NW_028024259.1:0-638 GCF_054177405.1 Leptonychotes weddellii
GAGGAGACGAAATCCAGGTCTCCTACTCCTCCGCCATCTTGCTCCGCCCCCCCCAAAGCACTCTTGATAAACAGAAACAGAACTAGAGATTATCACAATAATCCCAGATATCAAGATTGTACTACAAAGCTGTAGTAATCAAAACAGTATGCTACTGGCACAATAATAGACACATAGATCAATGGACCCAGATAGAGAGCTCAAAAATAAACCCACAACTATATGGTCAATGAATCTTCAGCAAAGGATATGCAATGGTAAAAAGGCAGTCTTTTCAACAAATGGTGTTCAGAAAAGTGGACAACAACATGCAAAAGAATGAAACTGGACCACTTTCTTACACCATATGCAAAAATAAACAATATGGATTAAGAACCTAAATGTGCAACCTGAAACCACAGAAGTCCTAGAAGAGAGCAGAGGCAGAAATTTCTCTGAAATTTGCTGTAGCTACTTCTTTCTAGATATGTCTCCTGAGGCCGGGGAAACAAAAGGAAAAATAAACAATTGGGATTACATCAAAATAAAAACCTTCTGCACAGCAAAGGGAACAATCAGCAAAACTAAAAGGCATCCTATGCAATGGAAGAAGATATTTGCAAATCACCTATCTGATAAAGGATTAGTATCCAAAATAT
>NW_028024260.1:0-10813 GCF_054177405.1 Leptonychotes weddellii
TATAAGGCAATTAATAACAAAAGCAAAGAAACACATCAACAACAATACAATAATACTGGGGGACTTTAACAACCCCTCACTGAAATGGACAGATCATCGAAGCAAAAGATCAACAAGGAAATAAAGAATTAAATGACACACTGGACCAAATGGACTTCACAGACATATTCAGAACATTCCATCCCAAAGCAATGGAATACACATTCTTCTCTAGTGCCCATGGAACATTCTCCAGAATAGATCACATCCTAGGTCATAAATCAGGTCTCAACCGGTACCAAAAGATTGGGATCATTCCCTGCCTATTTTCAGACCACAATGGTTTGAAACGAGAACTCAATCACAAGAGGAAAGTTGGAAAGAACTTAAATACATGGAGGCTAAAGAGAATCCTACTAAAGAATGAAAGGGTCAACCAGGAAATTAAAGAAGAATGGAACCCTGGGTCTTGTGCACAGACAATGAATCATGGAACACTACATAAAAAACTAACGAGGTAACATATGGTGATTAACATAACAACAAGAAAAAAAAGGAGTGCTTGGGTGGCTCTGTCGGTTAAGTGTCTACCTTCAGCTCAGGTCATGATCTTAGGGTCCTGGGATCCAGCCCCGTGTCAGGCTCCCTGCTCAATGGGGATTCTTCTTCTCCCTCTCCCTAGGCGTCTCTCTCCACTCATTCTTTCTCTTTCTCTCTCTTTTTCAAATAAATAAGATCTTAAAAAAAAAGAATTGTAAAAAGAAATTTACCAAATGGAATAATTTGTGTAGAGAATTCTGGACAGAGCAAACAACATATGAAAAGACATGGAGGCTTGAAAAAAATAAAATTTGTTGGGAGAATTAAGATTAATTGGCTATGAACAAACATATTCTGATATCTTCAATAACAACTCTCACTAATGGTTGTACCTCTTCTGGGTTTGTGTCTTAAATATTGGGGCTGTGGGGTGCTTGGGTGGCTCAGTCGGTTGAGTGACTGACTCTTGGTTTCAGCTCAGATCATGATCTCAGGGTCCTGGGACTGAGCCCGAGTTGGGCTCTGTACTCAACAGGGAGTCTGCTTGAGGGTTTTCTCTCTCTCCCTCTGCCCCTCCCCCTGCTTCTGCTCTCTTGCTCTCCAAAATAAGTAAGTAAATCTTAAAACCAAAAACAAAAATGTTGGGGTTGCCCATCAGACTCCTATCTCTCAGTTAGGTTTTATTAAGTTACCTCATTTATTTCAGAGTTCTAATTAGCAGCTACTAGTATGTTGATGGTGGCTCTTTAGAAGCTTCCAGAATAATGTTATTTAGATGAGCGAGCCTAATTTAAAGGAGATAATTGGAAGATAGAATAAAACCAGGAAATGTGAAAAGAATAAAAATTGGGAGGCAGAGAAATTTAAAAGTAATTAATCTCAGTAAGAACTCATATTTAGGTTAATATTGTTACAGATGGTTACATATTATCTATCCATCTGTATATACATATATATGTAGATAAGTGTATATATGTGGGTTAGAATACAAACATATATTTCTTGCTCTGTCAGATGAGAAAGCCTAAAAGAAAAACACCCCAGCAACAATATGCACACCCTAAGAAATAACACCCCAGCAACAATGTGTACACCCTAAGGACCAAATCTTGGTTTTGAATAATATTCCTTGGAGAATCGCTGATTCTAGGACTAGGGAAGGAAATGTGTAAGATAAGACTGGAAAATCTTGCTGTGCCAAAAATAAGGAAGTGGTGAAAGAAAACAAAAGCAAAAACGCATTAATGCTAGCTTTGGCAGCATAAACTCAAATTAGAATGATACAGAGAAGATTAGCATGGCCCCTGAGCAAGGATGACATGCAAATTCATGAAGTGTTCCATATTGAAACAACAACAACAACACATTCTTGTCAAAGAGCCCATGAGCTAATGGAAAGAGTTTCCAGTGACCAAAGCTGAAAGGAATAATTAGAACAACAAAATAAAGTAGTATTGGATTATAATGCAAAGTATAAAATAAATGTCCATGATTCTATGAATATAAATAAATGATTTAATGAATTAATGAATGGAGGAAGAAGAGATAAATCTTCCATACAGAATTCCAAATAATTGATTTAGATTTCCTACCCTAAAGAAGGGGAAATATAACTCTCCACCCATGACATGTGGACTGTGCCACAGAAACTTTGTTCCAAAAGTAAAGTATAGAAATGGGGGAAAGAGTAACTTCACAGTGGGGAAAATTGCAAACATTCATTTAGGGAGTGAGTAGTCATGGTTAACATTAGCAGTCATAAATCATGTTGATGCTGTGTACTCTTGATATGATATAATGAAAATGATAAATGCATAGATCTTTTTCAAGATCCCATTTAGGACAGTGGGATCTTGAAAAAGATCCTTAGGGGGTGCCTGAGTGGCTCAGTCGTTAAGCGTCTGCCTTCGGCTCAGGTCATGATCTCAGGGTGCTGGGATCGAGCCCCACATCGGGCTCCCTGCTCTGCAGGAAGCCTGCTTCTCCCTCTCTCACTCCCCCTGCTTGTGTTCACTGTCTCGCTGTGTCTCTCTCTGTCAAATAAATAAATAAAATCTTAAAAAAAAAAAAAAAGAAAAGAAAAAGATCATTAGGTACAAATTAAGGAAATAGGAATTAACTTTTCTTCTAATATATCTTTCTTACTGATTCTATTTTCAAAGTGACCTTTACATAATTTGGTGTCGAATGATATTGGTTCTGTTTTAAGGAGATGTTGACCAAGAGTTCCTCAGAAGCTGTGTGCTGCAGTGAACTCATAACAGTAAATCATGTTTTGGTCCTGTGAGACTCTAGGCAAGTCATTCTCACCTGTGTGGACCTCAATTTCCCTGTCAGCTTGAACCTTAGCTTTGCTTATCAAAGGATGCATGCATATAGGAGCTCCACTGGAGGGTCTGAGGGCCATGTCCAGCCATGAACAATTTATATAGGGAATTGTAGAACCTCCAAGACAATATCTCATCACAAGGAAAAAGGAAGATCAGGCACACAAGGCCTAAAATACTAGCTCAGGGTCTAATAGGGAAGGTAGGGAAGAGGGAAGTTGAACAACCCAGTGTTAAGTATCACATTATCTCTAGCCTAATATTCACCAGTGTGTACCTAACTCTGAGGAGAAGGATTTGGTAGAAAGTACAGATACAGTTATTCCACAAAGACCTCTCTGAAAATCAAAGCATTGCCTAGGGACTCATGGATTAGCATAGTTAGGAAGTAAGATTCTTTCCCCACTTATGAGGAGAGCACACCGTGTTTCTTTTTGTATTAAGAGCTCAGAGATCTCAACTTTCTCTGCAGGCTCCAATAGTTCTGAGGTATTGACACATCAGCATAGTTTCCATCCAATAAGGCACAGTGTGGCCCTGACTCAGTGTGACTTTGGCAGTTGCCAGGGATGGCTTTGCAGGGATGACACAGACTTGGAAGTTTTGGTGTTTTGAATTCCACTGTGCATACCCCTATAGACAGGTTTGAAGAAGGGTAGGGCCTTTCTTTGTGTTTGAGACAAATATAGAATGAATAGAATGGATTCTGATGTCCTCCAATAGTAAACAGAGCTAGATTTACGGAAGTAATATTTGTTATTATCATGCTTGAGTAATGGAAGTTGAAAAACAGAAAATAGGGGATTTCCAAGTGATTAATCACTAAAATTGGTATTTCATAAAATTTGAAGTACAACTCTAATATCAGATAAATTGGAGTTACTCTCATAAAGGGTGATACACTCTCTGATCTTAAACTCTGAATTTTTGGCTTCTCCCTTTTCCCCGAAAAAGATCTGAGAATATTCTTTTTTTTTTTTAAAGATTTTTATTTATTTATTTGAGACAGAGAGAATGAGAGAGAGAGAGCACATGAGAGGGGGGGAGGGTCAGAGGGAGAAGCAGGCTCCCTGCCAAGCAGGGAGCCCGAAGTGGGACTTGATCCAGGGACTCCAGGATCATGACCTGAGCCGAAGGCAGTCGCTTAACCAACTGAGCCACCCAGGCGCCCCTGAGAATATTCTTAATGTAACATAAGGGCAGTCCAGAACCCGGAATGAAAAATTCCTAACTGAATGGTGGTTAAGGTTCTGCCTACCTATAATAATTTATTGGCTCTAAGCCAGGGAGGTTTTTTATAGGAACATTGTTGCTGACTCTCTAGATGTGAGGAGATAAAGAGGAAAAACAAAAGAACAAAAAAAAAAAAAAGAGCACACACACACAAATCCTTAGGAGCAGCTGAAATTTTAGCTTGGCTGTTTGAAGAAGGTCATACTACTTTTTCATCTTTAAACTAATAGAGAAATATTAATATCCTGAACCATGGGTCCCCTGCCAAGTTTCCATCCCAAGTTTCCCAAGTTAACTATTTATGTGTCAGTCACTCATAAAAAAAAAAAAACTTGCTTGTCTGAAATCCTTGACCGCATGACCCAAATTAAAAGGAACTCTAAGAGAAACAGGAAAGACAGGCTATTTCTATCAGAGACAGTCTACTTCATTCATCTCCTCCGTAAAAGTGCCGGGGAGTAAGGCATTGATGTAGTTCAGTTTGGGTGTGAGAAGTTAAAATAAATAAATAAATAAAATGTTGGGAGAGAATAAGTATTTTGCAACTGCATTGTAGGCAATCCAGGGAAAGAAAAGATAAGATATCAAAGACTCCCAGGGCACTTCAATGTAAGCCCTAATAAAAGAAAAACACATCGAGAAATAAGTGATAAAACTTACTTTCTTTTGAAAGTAAACTCACTGTGTCAGTCAATGGGTGCCATAGGCTGATTAGATGGAAAGGAAGTCCACTGGGCTAGAAAAATTTTGATTCTATAAAATTGGTAACTTTTGCAATATAAACAGTTACCAGGTTTGTCATTTACATCAGTCAAGGAGAAGCTGAAATCAAATGATTTATCTCTTAGTATTCAGTAAAGCAATTTAAAGGGACTCAGCTTGCCAGTGTCCATCCAATTGTGATATGTTCCATACGTGGCTACATAGAAGCAAGTTAATAGTTGAGAGGCTCTAAACAATTACAACTGGCATCATTCTAGTTTGAAATTACTGAGTAACAAAATATACTTTTCCATAGTTCAGTTGGTGGTATGATACCATTTGGAGGGGTGGCAGGAATAGTTTCAATCATCTAATTACTAAAAAAGGGGACTGTTTGGGGCACCTGAGTGGCTCAGTCGTTAAGCATCTGCCTTCAGCTCAGGTCATAATCCCAGGGTCCTGGGATTGAGCCCCGCATTGGGTTCCCTGCTCGGCGGGAAGCCTGCTTCTCCCTCTCCCTCTCCCCCCTGATTGTGTTCCCTCTCTTGCTGTGTCTCTCTCTGTCAAATAAATAAATAAATCTTAAAAAAAAAAAAAAGAAGGGGACTATTTGTAGAAGTTCCTAAAGAAATACTTTCTTTGGCCTCACCTTTGATATTTATGTATTTTACAAATTACATTAAGCATTGAAGAGTAGATATTTCAGCATATAACATGAACAGTTCTTACAGGTAATACAACCTATTTAGGTAAAGTTTATTTATTCGTGAAGTTTAAAGAAGTAGTCAGTGTCTCTGGCTTTTATGAATCAATTCTTCCAAATGCACACTCACATTCAATGGGGAGTACTCCTATAAATCCTTGCAAAGCGTAATAAGCTTATTTGTTTTCAGAGTTCAACTGTGTTCTAAGTTCAGAAGTTTACAAAAAGAATTTAGAAAACAATGAGAAAATTTAATTTGAAAAATAAATACATCATTGAAAATCCAAATTAAGATATTCTGACTTTGGTATCACAGTTAGGGGGAAATAAAAAAAATAGTTTTCATTTGTACCTCTGATGTCCTTAGTTTAGTGAGATATTTTCCTTAAAGCCAATTAGCTAACTAAAAAAATTACTTCATCTGACATGTATAAAGAATTATTGATTTGCCAAGTCCATAATTTTGTATTATGCTCCATTTTAAAAATGAGCCTTTGTCTGGCACCTCTACAGAGTCAATGAACGCAAATTATCCTCAGTGTTCTGGTATGTTTCATCTTATAGTATTTGCTTACCTACAGAATTTTCTAGGGATCAGGCAACTTGTACTATTTACTTAAATAAAAAAAGAAATTCCATGTCAGAAAATAAGTATCTAAGGATTTAACCAAGTGACTTTATATTTAAAAATACAAATATAGCTCAATGGAAAGTAATTTTTGTCATATACAGTGATTTTTTTAGTACCTTCTTAAAATATTTGAGATATTATGTTCTTAGTTATTTTAATTGTGAACACTAAACATTTTCCCTTTAAATTTAACTGTATTTACTATTAGAGTACTTACCTAATTCACAGAATTTTTAAGCATGATTAGGTAAAAGAGAAAAAAGAATTAGTTCTACTTGTCCTATATGATGTGTTTAAACCCCCAGATGACATAAGCATCTCAGAGAAAGCAGGTAAGAATTGACTGTTTTATTTGGAGAAACCTCAATATAGGGCATTAGATCTGTAATTTTTAGCAAAGCAAAAAGAAGGGGAAAGTCTGACTTAGCCTAATGAACTGGTATTTTTATTTTATAATGATACATTATTTGAATCAATATTAGGTAACTAGGATGTATTTCCTTCTTTGAATATTTAGTAGTCAGAAAGAGGAACAAAAATACTTCATAAGAAGACTCAGTTTTAAGATATTAGTAATACTCAAGACAATTTGTTCAGAAGCTGGGAGACTTTTGTGTAGACAATTATATCACGTATAACAAGAAATTTAATATTGAAAAGAACATATTATTTCTGGAAGGCTTTTCCTCATCTCGTAGATCATTGTAAATACATTTCTTATTCAATTTTCTGATATTTCCTTCCCTGTAATAATGCTGAGTTAGATAAAAAAAACCTCAAGTATACAAACTTTTAAGTTTTTAAAGAAAAAAAATCCATTGAAATAATCATCAGAATTGGTGTCAGTTTCTGGGAAAATAATAAAACCTGGAAGTATTTTTTAATAGTGTTTCTTCTTTAACCTCTGTTGTTGCATAGCTACATCAAATTAATCATTAAAATAGTATTGACTTTAATAGTATCTTGACCTCCCTACAATAAGGTGGTGTGCTTGCCAAAGCAGAGTGCATTTTTTAAACACTTCCCCTAATAGGAATGGCTAATTCACATCAATTCTAGCTGTTTTTACACAAGTGGTAAAAGTTAAAGGACATATTTGGCTCTCTAAATTGAAATAGCATTTGTCCAGCAGATTCTAATATAGACTTAGCAGTTTTCAACTATAATGTTTTTAAAAGACATAGAAAGACAGAAAAACCATGTTCTGAAAGCAAAGATGTAGAGAGTCTTTAATCAGAGTATAAGAGAAGTTCCATGGAATAGTAGTGCAATGAAACTAAATTGAGGTGGGGGAAACCTAGTGGTCTAATAACACTTTATTTCACAAAATAGAAGAATTCCATTCGTGAGAAAGTGACAGAAAGTCCTTATGTTCCCCCTCAATTTCTACCACATAGACCAGAGACTGGGATTACAAAGTTTCCAATGCAGGGCAGCAGCTCTTTGAGTTGACAGAGTTCAGATAATGGTTTGAGAAAATGTGTGTGAAGTACCCTGCATATAGGCGTGGCCCATTTTGGGGAGTCAATAAAAAAAGTGCCTGTGTAACTATGATTTCTACTCCCTCCCCCAGATATCAGCTGAGAACATCACGTGTATGCCCTTTATGCTTACTTGCTTATATGAAGCCCAGAGCCAAATACATGTATTTTCTCATGACAGACATTTAGGGGGCATTAAGTGCTTATTGAAAATTTGTGGGTAATGACAAGGAATCAGTTTATGCACCATTTAATCATTCCTTCAATAGTTATGGGAAACCATCAGTGGAATACCCATCAAATCACTAATTTCCTACTTGGAAACTAAGTTAGGGAAGTGATCATTAATTCATGTAATTAATATAAAAATATATATATATGATAGGCTTCAAAAGAGCAAATATTGGCTATTCTAAATAACGGTACCCATTTTTATTTTTTTTTAAGATTTTATTTATTTAATTGACAGAGAGAGACACAGCGAGAGAGGGAACACAAGCAGGGGGGAGAGGGAGAGGGAGAAGCAGGCTTCCTGCCGAGCAGGGAGCCCGATGCGGGGCTCGATCCCGGGACCCTGGGATCATGACCTGAGCCGAAGGCAGACGCTTAACGACTGAGCCACCCAGGCGCCCCAACGGTACCCATTTTTAATGGAATATTATGCCAATATTTAAAATCATCTTTTCAAGGAAAGTTTAATAAAATGGGAATTGCTTCCCACAACATACTGTTGAGAGACCAAAGCATAGGAAGTTGTGCACCTAAGGATTGGATACAATTAAGCATTAAAAAAATTGAGAATAGAATCTCTTTTCTCTTTCTCTATATCCTAAATTTTAAAAAATTAGCAGGCATTTCTCTCAATTCAGAAAAAAAGTAAATATTATAAATATAGACTTCAGGGTATGGATAAACATTCAACAAAATAGTCCTAAAAATTTGTTTGGCCTACTTTATTTCAGAGTAGAAAATATTGTCCCAAATCATGATGTGGTCTTGTGAAATATAGATATGTATGTCTTTTTAAAAATAGCAGACACCAACATTGCTGTTGATATTGGTAAAATACTTTATAATTTGTGCTATGTAAAATATATAGGCAGAGACATACTCACACATTACAGATAATTAGGTTTTGTTTTAAATATTTAAGTAATCCTATAAACCATGTGTAAGAACCCTTTTTTTCCTATCCCCTTATGTGTTTCAGCTCAATACTGGTTCACTTGGATACAACTTTTACAATCAAATTCAACCCATTTAATAAAGAACTAGACAAGACAAAGGAAGGAGCAAGAGAAGATTCAGCTCCAGATGGTGGTTAGCGGTAGGGTATAGGCATAAAAGAACATCTGGAAAAGCTGAGAGGATTAAAGGAAAGGACCTTTGAAAAAAAAGTGTTATTTTAGCTCATGAATCATATGCCCTTAAAGTTCTTTAATAAAATGCTATAATACATGCAATTCCTTCTCCAAAAAAAGTAAAATTAAAAAGTAAGTAAATAAATACATAAATAATTTCCTACCACAACAATTATTTTCTTTTTTAAAAAGTTTTTCTTTTAATTCCAGTTAGTTATCACACAGTGTTATATTAGTTTCAGAGTACAATATAGTGTTCTAACAATTCCATACATTACTCAGGACTCATCAAGACAAGTACCCTCCTTAATCTCCATCAACTATTTAATCCACCCCCCCAACTGCCTCCCCTCTATTAACCATTACTTGGTTCTCTGTAGTTAACTCTGTTGTGTTGTCTCTCTTTCACTTTTTTTCCCATTACTCATTTGCTTTTTTTCTTTTTCTTTTTTTAAATTTTATTATGTTACGTTAATCATCATACATTACATCATTAGTTTTTGATGTGGTGTTCCATGATTCATTGTTTGCATATAACACCCAGTGCTCCCTTCAGTACATGCCCTCTTTAATACCCATCACCAGGCTCACCCATCCTCCCACCCCCTCCCCTCTAGAACTCTCAGTTTGTTTCTCAGAGTTCATAGTTTCTCATGGTTCCCCTCCTCCGATTTCTCCCCCTTCATTTTTCCCTTCCTAATATCTTCTTCTTTTCTTAACATATAATGTATTATTTGTTTCAGAGGTACAGGTCTGTAATTCAACAGTTTTACACAATTCACAGTGCTCACCATAGCACATACACTCCCCAATGTCTATCGCCCAACCACCCCAACCCTCCCATCCCCCACCACTCCAGGAAGCCTCAGTTTGTTTCCTGAGATTAAGAATTCTTCATATCAGTGAGAGCATATGATATATGTCTTTCTCTGATTGACTTATTTCGCTCAGCATAATACACTCCAGTTCCATCCACATCGTTGCAAAAGGCAAGATTTCATTTCTTTTAATGCCTGCATAATATTCCATTTTTCATACATACCACAGATTCTTTATCCATTCATCTGTCGATGGACATCTGGGCTCTTTCCATAGTTTGGATATTGTGGACATTGCTGCTATGAACATCGGGGTGCACATACCCCTTCGGATCACTACATTTGTACCCCTGGGGGAAATACCCAGTAGTGCAATTGCTGGGTCATAGGGCAGCTCTATTTTCAACTTTTTGAGGAACCTCCAAACTGTTTTCCAGATTGGAGGCACCAAATTGCATTCCCACCAAGAGTGTAGGAGGGTTCCCCTTTCTCCGCATCCCCACCAACATCTGTCATTTCCTGACTTGTTAATTTTAGCCTTAATGACTGGTGTGAGGTGGTATCTCACTGAGATTTTAAGTTGGATTTCCCTGATGTCCAGAGATGTTGAGCACATTTTCAGGTATCTGTTGGCCATTTGGATGTCTTCCTTGGAAAAATGTCTGTTCATGTCTTCTGCCCATTTCATGATTGGATCATTTGTTCTTTGGGTGTTGAGATTGATAAGTTCTTTATAGATTCTGGATACTAGCCCTTTATCTGATATAGGATTTGCAAATATCTTCTCCCATTCTGTCAGTTGTCTTTTGGTTTTGTGGACTGTTTCTTTTGCCGTGCAAAAGCTTTTTATCTTGATGAAGTCCCAATAGTTCATTTTTGCCCTTTCTTCCCTTGCCTTTGGCGATGTTTCTAGGAAGAAGTTGCTGCAGCTGAGGTCAAAGAGGTTGCTGCCTGTGTTCTCCTCTGGGATTTTGATGGGCTCCTGTCTCACATTTAGGTCTTTCAACCATTTGGAGTCTATTTTTGTGTGTGGTGTAA
>NW_028024261.1:0-638 GCF_054177405.1 Leptonychotes weddellii
AAGAAAGAGTTCTACCTCTTCCTTTCCAAATTATCTTCTTTTTCTTTTGTTATTTCAGTGGACTCCATGTACAATGTTTAATGATAGTGGTGAGAAAATACGTTCTTGCTTTGTTCCCATTCTAAGATGGAAATGCCTCCATATTTCATTATTATTATTTTTTTAAGATTTATTTATTTGACACAGAGAGAGACAGCTAGAGAGGGAACACAAGCAGGGGGAGTGGAAGAGGGAGAAGCAGGCTCCTGGCTGAGCAGGGAGCCTGATATGGGGCTCGATCCCAGGACCCTGGGATCATGACCTGAGCCGAAGGCAGACGCTTAACGACTGAGCCACCCAGGCGCCCCTCCATATTTCATTATAAAGCAGGATGTTAGTTCTAGGTTTTTCATAGTGACCTAGAATGAATAAATTCCTTTCTATTAGTTTACTGAGAGGTTTTTTTTAATCATGAGAGATGTATTTTGTCAAGCTTTTTCTGTGTCTATTGAGGTGATCATAGAATTCTTCTCCTTTAATTTCCTAATGTTGTGAATTAATAATTAATTTGGGAATGTTAAACCAGAATTACATTCTTGTGATCAACCTGGATCACAAGATTGCTAGATTTGATTTGCTAATATTTTGTTAAGGATTTT
>NW_028024262.1:0-638 GCF_054177405.1 Leptonychotes weddellii
GTTCCCGACGGCACCTGTCGCACCCGCACAGATGCCCGTGGTGGACAGGTCCTGGAACCCTGGAGCACTGAGCAACTCAGAAAGTACTCCTACAGTCGCCGGACTGTTCCACGTGGTGGCTCTGTTCGCGGGTGCTAACACTGCCGGGGGAGGAGGGGGTAGAGACATGTGGGATTCTCTGTGGGAAACTGATGAGGAATGAATTTACCATGACCCATGTTGTCATCGCCAAGCAAAGTGCAGGGTCTGATCATCACGGCAACAGCGAAGAGCTTTTCCTCCTACAGGATCAGCAGGTTCTCTGCAGACTGGGCTGGATGCATACTCATCCTCAGCACCTTGCTCTTCAGTGTTGACCTACACGCTCCTTGCTCGTACCCGATGATGTTGCCAGAGTCCATACCCATTGTTTGCTCCCTCCGAGTTCCAGGAAGCTGGATTCTTTAACTCGCCATGGACTGAAGGAGATTTCTTCTTGTTGCCAGAGAGGATTTTATCCACACAGCAAGGATGCCCCCCTCTCTTCTGCAGCAACGTGGCCATTGTGGCCAGAGCCGTGACCATCACAGACCTTCCATTAGAACTTGACTCCAACACTTCCCCACCAAGAACTATAAAACCATCTTTGTGTACTGTAG
>NW_028024263.1:0-638 GCF_054177405.1 Leptonychotes weddellii
AAATCATATGTTGAAATCCTAACTCCAATGTGATGGCATTGGGGGAGGGGCCTTTGGGAGCTGACTGACTAGGTCATGAGGGTGGAGCTTGAGTTAATGAGGATTATGATCTACTAAAAAAGACCCCAGAGAGCTCTCATCCCTTCCACCATTTGAGGACCAGTGAGAAAATGGCCATCTATGAACCAAGAAATGGACCCTCCCCAGATAATGGATCTATTGGTGCCTTGACTTGGACTTCCCAGCCTCCAGAACTTGAGAAATAAGTATTGCTATTTAAGCCACACAATCTATGGTGTTTTTGTTGTAGCAGCCTGGACAGGGTAAGACACATACCTTATTTTATTTATCCTTCAAAATAGCATTACAAAGCAGGAGAAGATACTGAGCCTCCTATTCTCAGTTTTTCCATCAGCAAAATGGGAGTAACAGCATCCCCACACTACAGGGTTATTGTAGAGACTGATGGTCTACAAGATCCTAGTTTAATTTCTCACACAGCAAGCTTCTGTGATGATAGCTGTGAACTCAACATCATGAACTACTGTTATTTTATCATTTTAATGATGGAACAAGGGAATGAGACTTGGAGAAATTGAGATCCACACAGCTAGGAGGTGCTAGAATTAGGACCTAGA
>NW_028024264.1:0-638 GCF_054177405.1 Leptonychotes weddellii
CTCAGATGGTTAAGCGTCTGCCTTCGGCTCAGGTCATGATCCCAGGGTCCTGGGATCGAGTCCCGCATCGGGCTCCCTGCTCCTTGGGAGCCTGTTTCTCCCTCTGCTTCTCTCTCTCTCTCTCTGTCTCTCATGAATAAATAAAAAATCTTTAAAAAAAAAAAAAAGAAAATAGGTTAATAATGTTAATACCAGTGCTTATTTTCTAGAAATTATGAAGACAGTCTTGGCCTGTTCAAAGAATCACATAGATTACGGCTGTAAAAACTGTGATTCCAATGTTTTTGGATATTGAAATCCAAAGATGTCCAAAAATATCTTTTGGATAAGTTTTTGTTTGTAGTCAACAAATATAATTTGTAGATTGTAGGAAGGGTTTTGGTTTGCAGGCTATTTTACATCCTGAAAGTGTTATAGTCCCTGGATCTTGAGTATATTGTAAAACCCCTGTGTATTTAAGCATAAAACATTTAAAGATTAATGAGAAGGTTGTCAATTATACCTGGAGGTGGGCGATATTGTGTTTGCATTATATTGGAAACTGTTTTAAAGGACCTATCCTGTACAAATTTTCAGTTTATAACTTTTAAGGCTCTAATGCATATAGTATGGTGACGCTAGCTAATGATACTGTATTG
>NW_028024265.1:0-638 GCF_054177405.1 Leptonychotes weddellii
TTTTGTTGTCATTTTTTTAAAGCATTTTAGGTTGTAATCCAGTGTTCATATAATGGAACTAAAGTTCCTATAAGGAGATAATAAATTTGGAACATTAATGATGTAATTAGACCTTTAAGTGAAAGTCACAAAGAAATCTTATAAAAATGACTTTGTGTGTTAAACTATGTCAATACAATGTCACTTGATTTTGTTCAACAACTGGTCAAGTCAGAGAAAGGGAATGAAAATAATGAAGCTACTGTGACTGAAACCAGTTTGACTCAAGGTGGAAAAAAATTATGTGTATGTTAAGTCTTCAGCCTATCAGATCACTCTACATACACTCAATACTAAAATACAAATTCTTCACAAATCACAACTCTATCTCAAATGTTCTTATATGTCCTATGCTGTTTTTTCAATTCTATCAAATTGATAGCTTTACAACAGAATTTCTTTTATTTAAAAAATACTTAAATCACTTTCCCACAAAATGTTCAGAAACACAGGTAACTATAGAAAGTCAATGTGCATATACTGCTTTTATTATTATAATTATGGTTGTTAGCTGAATGAGAACAAATAATAGCTAAAAAGTTTTCAAATGATAGAAAAACACATTTGGGTAAGTTATGACACAATTTTTTGAGTACGTA
>NW_028024266.1:0-638 GCF_054177405.1 Leptonychotes weddellii
TATTTTTTTTTGATGGGCTTATATTTTATATCTTCATAGGATTACTACAAAAATAGGAAGGCATAAAATGTGTCATTCTTTAACTTTAACAATGTATGAAATATGTAGCAGGAAGAGGAACGGGAAGAAGAAGAAAGAGGAAGAGCAGAAGAATCAGGGGAGGAAAAAGAAAGGAGAGAAGAAGAAATTATTTGATCCAGAGAATCAATATTAAAGTCTTAGTCTTTGTAATATTATAAACCTATATGTAATATATAAACCTATATATCATAGGTTTGTAACATATTTGATGATTTTTTGGTTTGTAGTCCCACATGATTATTTTTTAATGTGGTCTATTTACTGAGCTATGCTGATTCCCAGAGTGTGAATTTGTATGTCTGTGTGTGTGTGTGTGTGTGTGTGTGTGTGTGTGTGTGTGGAGAGCAAAAGTCTATCAGTCATAGAATTTATGACTGCAAAGTAAGAAAAAAAGAACTGGGCAGAACATAGGATGAAATGATCAAGAATTGAAGTAGACATTAAAAACGAAAAGAGAGGGGTGGGTTAGAAGAAAAATAAGACACCATTTATTGAAGCTGTACTATAATTTTAATCACTGTGCTAGATACAGTGCGATCAGCTCACAAAAACTAAAT
>NW_028024267.1:0-638 GCF_054177405.1 Leptonychotes weddellii
ACCCCCCCCCCCACACACACCGGATGAGTGCACCCCACTTGCCAGGGCGCTCGCTGTCTAGACAGTGAAGGAGCTGAGGCTGGACAGTGAATTTAGCTTTTCATTATAAAGAGGCAGAAGGAACTCAAGAGAGCAAATGGCCATAGAAGACATGACCAAGAAGTAGGTCTGGAAACACTGGAAGTATTTTAAAAGCTTATGACAATGCCTTGTCCCGTATCCATTGGTAAGCTATTATTGGGTCTTTCTCCCTGTCCCGGTGTAGGTACTCTACTCACTAAGGTGGTGGAGCTTTGGATGTGGTGAGAAACAACAGGGAAGCCACAGCGAGGGGAACTGGGTTTTGGGAGCCCCAAGGAAGAGCAGCAGACGGTGGGAACCCAACCTCCTGAGGAATGAGAGGGGGACCTTGGCCGGGTTGGAGCAGAGCATGTGGGCAACTGCAGGGCCTGAGCAGGACCTGGCCTGCCCTTGTCCACTGTGGCTGGGGCACCAACGTGGGCTCTGAGTAGACATCAGTGGCCTGTGATGTCTCTCTGCTCCTTCCAAAAACTCTGGGAAGGGAACAAAGACCACGGTTGCCCAGAATTGTCTGCCAACATCATCTCTTCCCCATGTCCACATGAGGGGAAGTGGAC
>NW_028024268.1:0-638 GCF_054177405.1 Leptonychotes weddellii
TTTTTATCAAATATTTACTGTGAGAACTTGATAGAGCTACTGGAGGAGGCAAAATTTACAAAATTCCAAAGTCTAAAATCACACAAATGTGGGGATTTTACTGAGTCCCCTTGGACTTTTTTAATTCTCAGAGTCATACACACTGAGCCTCTGGCAATTCATTAAGAACAGTTCAGGTTTTCCTTCCTGGCATTGGTTCCCAAGAAGGGTTTGGCTTGTGGGTTTCTGGTCCAGTAATTATGATTCTCTGTATCTGATTGTCTGCCTCTCCAATATTGGGGTGGTGGTTTGCCTGTGACCTCACTTCTCTAACAGATATAAGAATTGATTTTTCAGTTTATTTGGCTTTTTACTTCTTAGGACAGAGTGGCAACTTGTAAGTTCTGGACTAGAGAATGGAAGTCTACTTTGTTTTTAAAATGAGTCCCTATAGGATCCAAAGGGGTATGTGCACCCCGATGTTTATAGCAGCAATGTCCACAATAGCCAAAGTGTGGAAAGAGCCAAGATGTCCATCAACAGATGAATGGATAAAGAAGATGTAGTATATATATGTACAATGGAATATTATGCAGCCATCAAAAGGAATGAGATCTTGCCATTTGCAACGACGTGGATGGAACTGGAGGGTATTATGT
>NW_028024269.1:0-638 GCF_054177405.1 Leptonychotes weddellii
GGCGCCTGGGTGGCTCAGTTGGTTAAGCGACTGCCTTCGGCTCAGGTCATGATCCTGGAGTCCCTGGATCGAGTCCCGCATCGGGCTCCCTGCTCAGCAGGGAGTCTGCTTCTCCCTCTGACCTTCCCCCCTCTCATGCTCTCTCTATCTCATTCTCTCTCTCAAATAAATAAATAAAATCTTTAAAAAAAAAAAAAAAAGAAGTAAGGTAATACTGAATTTAAGATTTTAGAAAAACAATTAGGTGGCTGAGGCCTTTTTTCTTTTTCTTTTTTTTTAGTAAGTTCTATCTTCTTTAACTGAAATCCTAGATATGAAAATCCTGAGAATAAAGGTAATTTAAAGTATTTTAGAGTTTATTATTCATAAGCTACATTGGCAGTTTTGCATGTTCAATTAAAAATTCCAGAAAAACACTTTTATCCAAAATATGGACAAGGTACTACAAATTTATAATAAATAGTACAAAATCAGAAACTATAACACAGAAAAAATAACTTCAATTACTTACTTCCTTCTAATGACTTTCTGTAATTCACATTAGTATTGCCTGGCAATTTAGGAACAAACCTATAAACATGAGTTTTACTAATCCAGCTCCAACCACCATATCCTGTTACTCTGTATTCCTCTCCTTT
>NW_028024270.1:0-638 GCF_054177405.1 Leptonychotes weddellii
CACACACACACACCTCTCTTGAACTCTATATATTCCTTCCTGTACATTTTTTCTGTTGCTTTTTCTTCCAGTGTTAAGAACACAATTCCCTCAAATATATATGGCTATTTCTACTTATTAGTGTGTCATAGCAATATATGCGACTGGCTTAAATTAATGTTATATATTTGCAAGAGTACATATTTGAAAAATATCCTTTATGAACATTGTACTGGTTTGATCATATTAGGTTTATGTCTTATAATATTATTTTCAGATGTAAATGACTATCTAAGGTTCATTATATCTAAGATATGCTTGGATAGTAAGTAATTTAATTATCATTTTTGCTTGGTAAGTTCAAAATAAAAGCATCTGATGCAACTTCTGTCACCTTAAAACATATGTATTATTAAGTGTAATTTCAATATGTCAGAAAAATTCAGATTATTGACATAACTTTTGAAATGAAAACAAGTTTTCAAAAGTCTGTGAATGTCAAAGAGGCAAGTGCAAAAGGGGAAATTCATTGTGAAAATTAAAAAAATCAAAAGAGGTACAGCTCATTCCAGTGTCCTTGAATGGCTCATAAATATATGTAATATACAACATTCTATATTTTTAAACCTGTTAATCCATGGACATGTGATCTTTGGAGC
>NW_028024271.1:0-10813 GCF_054177405.1 Leptonychotes weddellii
TTTCCTGCAATTAAGAATTCCTCATATCAGTGAGATCATATGATACATGTCTTTCTCTTTTTGACTTATTTCACTCAACATAATACCCTCCAGTTCCATCCACGTCATTGCAAATGGCAAGATCTCATTCCTTTTGATGGCTGTCATGCTGTCATTTTGAGGGAGATTGAGCAGACCATATCATGGGGCAGTGGCTAGGTTTTGGATGGGTTCATCAGATGCTCTATCTCTGGCTGGGGCAACATCAAACATATACCTTGAAAGAAGATCTAACTCTTTTTTGATTTCTCTTTATTCCAAAGGAGAAGAAAACTTGACCAGTAAGAAGAAGGAGGATTAGATTTTGCATGGCTGCCAGAATGCAGAGATGGGATGATTGACAGGAGAGGCAAATAGACAAGATTAGGGATGTCATTTCTTTAACCTCAAGGACACATTGGCCAGAGACTATGATGTGCTCCCAGACAGCTCCTCAAGTGCCCCAGAGCTCTTGTGAGGATCCACAGCTGAAGGTGGCCCAACCAAGGGAGTTAGGACTCTGCCAGGGCTCACTCTAAGATGTTCTCTCTCTATTCCGTGTTTTTTGCTGTTCTTGTTTGTTTTTTTTGTTTTTTGATTCCCTCCTGCTCTGATGCCACCCCTGACTGCCTGACCATTCTAGGGGCTCTTGCCATGAGCCAGTCTGTTCGGCAGGTGCAAATGATTTACACAGAGCTTTCCTTCCATCATTCAGTGTTTATTATGAATTGGAAAGAGCAAATGTCATTTTTTCACGAGTGTCCCTTGGTAGGTCTGGGCTTTGAGCCTGTCTGAATTCTGGTTGCAGACTGCATCCAGAGCATTTTGTTAGCCCTGAGAATTCCCCAATGGAGATGATTTAACCATCAGATTGGGTCGCCAAGTAACCAACATCATTACCTGTGGAGACCATTAGAAATAAAATCCCAGGGGCACCTTGGTGGCTCAGTTGGTTAAGCATCTGACTCTTGATATTGGCTTAGGTCTTGATCTCAGGGTCGTGAGTTCAAGCCCCATGTTGGGCTCCATGCTGGGCGTAGAGCTGAAAGAAAGAAAGAAAATCCTAATTCTTACATCTACTTGGAGGCACAGCGTTCTATGGTGGGAGGGGCCTCATGGCCTATGAAACATCCTTCTCTACAACATGGAGTCCAGTTTTTCTCCCCCAAGTCCTGGTCCCCATAAATGCTTCAGCGTCCACCAGCTAGAGAGCAGTAAACCACTCTCTCCTGTGAAGCTTCTTCCCCACTTAACATTCGTGGGCTGCAGCTTCTTGCCACTTAATGCATGGACAACAACAATCAGCATATAGATTGAGCTGCTAATATAAGGAGAGCAAAGCGAGAAAGGAGAAGAGAATGTTACAGAGCCAAGTTAGCCTCTTCTAGGGAGAAGGTAACTTCTTAGAGGAGGGAAAATCAGCTGCTTCTGCCACTTTGCCAAGGAGGTGGAGAGTGTTTTAGTAGGGGGTTTTAATCACAATACCTACCCCTCCCTGCAACACACAGAAAGGAAGGGGAGGGAAGACCTAAGCCCAGGCTGCTGGCTTATGTTCTGTTCCTCTCCTCATCTGTCAGTCAGCAAGTGATCATTCAGAATGTGCCCTTACTGAGAAGATTTCTGCTGTACATCCTCTATTTGTGAGTTTGGGTCCTGGTCCTCCTCAAATCCATCTACTTTGAATTTCTACCACAACCAGATCTTTGCTTAGTCTTGTCACTATGAGGCATTTAAGATGCAACATTGATCCCCCCTAGGTGTGGGGGAGCAGGAGAGCAGATTGGGGATCACACAGGGTGAGGGAGCTTGAGGGGCAGGTAACCATAGAAGCATAGACTTAGAATACGCATTTGGGATTCCACACTAGGGAACTGAGTCCTCGTGAGATGAATTGGTTTGCCAAAGATCTTGCACATTGGCAGAAGAGCAAGATTAAAACTCAGGTTATTGAACTCCTGGCCCTCATTGTTGCTGACTGAACCTTGTCTAAGCAGGGAGCTTTGCTGATGATATGGCTGTACCACTCTGGCAGTTGAACTGCAACCCTGCCAATCATTTGTTACCTCAAACCCTTTTCAGGCATCCTGTGCCTCTTACTAAAGGTCATGCACATTCTGAGGTCTGTCCTAGCCTGAAAACATCTGGGAGAAACATACAGGGAGGCCATGACACTTTGGGCATTAAGCCTGAATAGGCGTCCCAGATTTTGCACAATTCAGAGCTCTGAACAAAGTCACAAAAGTTCTTTGAGTCTCCTGGTTTTGTTACTTGGGCTCTTCTGCCCAGTCTCCTTCATTTCTCCTACATCCAAGGTGGCTCATGATTTTCCCAGTGACTGCTGTCATTTCCATGCACTTGGACTTGTCATCATGACAACTCCCACAACTGATCTCAAGAGATCCCCCCGCCTCCACCTCCACAGTGCCTCCTCCACTCCAGGTGTTGTTCCTTTCAGTACTCTGTATAGCTGCTCTGTTCCCATCAGACATACTTTCTTCTCCCCAGGCTGGAGCAGAGCACAGGAAGGCTCACTAGTGCCCAGAGATAGGGCATACATCTTTCAGCAGACCAGACACCTGCTGGTAATGTGAGCAATTTTGTACATATTCAACAAACTTCTATAGCATACCTGCTATATGTCAGGCACTATGCCAGGGGCTGGGGGTGCACTGTCACCTAAAACAGGGTCTCTGCCTTCACAGGAGTGCTTGGTTGAATGAGGAAGCAATCAAGTGTACCAATGCCTTCACTACAGCATAATGGACTTATATTGGCCCATAATGGACCTCTGCAAAAGGAGTTTTAAAAACAAAATGGAGATACAGTCAAGCAAACCTGGGGAGTAGAAAGCTCTCAGATAAAGTGATGCTTGTCTGGAGCATTGGAAGATGAATAGCGTTGAACTGAACTGGGCAAATAAAGCTGAGGGGAAGGGCATGAGGGAAGGCTACTCCTGTTCTCACCTGGGAAAATGCAAAGTAGAAGATCAATGGGCAAGTGTACAGTTGCCTTGAATTCACTGAAAATCTCTCCCAGTAGATGGCTGGGGTCCTAGTAACCAGTCTTCTCACCAGGGACAGGATGTTATGGTGGAAAGAGCCTTCCAACAAGCAAAGTAAAAAGACACAGGCATGGACCTTGGGTTTGCTGTGAGCTAACTACAGGGCTTTGGCAAATCACTGAGCCTTACCTTGTGAAAGGTGAGAGAATTGGACAAGATGACTTCTAAAGTCTCTTCCAGCTCTGGAACTATCCTCTCCCTCTAAAACATTTAGGAAACCAAACAAAAACAAGTAAGGTTCAAACACACTAAGACCTCCTCCTAGGAAGTCAGACTGGGGTCATTAAAGATGGTGGTAAGAGAAACTGTCCCTTTCTGGTGGGTAGATTGGACCAAAGAGGAAAAGAAAGGCTCATTCCTCTTTGTTGGGTCAGGATTCTTGTTGCTTATGAGCAAGAGGACATGGGGGCCAAAACCCACAATTGATTGAGATGCCAGTGGGAACTCTTCCTGTCACGATGTTTCACTCCAGCGCCTTCATTTCTATTATTATACCAAGTGATTTATTCCAAAAACATAAACTAAGCAGCAAAAGAATAACTGGCTCCCTAGGGAGAGCTCTGTCCTCTTCCTCCCCTCCTGCAAGCCATCCCCATGCTCATAGGGACTGCTTGAGGTTCATTGTAAGCCCACTCTGTGTGGGAAGGGCTGCAGGGGTGGTCAGGGAGAGGAACTCGGTTTCATCTTTGAGTCTGCCCAGAATGCTTGGCCTTCACAGTCCTGGCCTAACAGTGCTTTCTACAAGTTTCTACTTTGATGTATTTGAAGCCTGGGTAAAGAACACTCTGTAACTTTGTGCTGTAGTTTCTGTCTCTGAAATGGGGAGGAAAGTTCTTGACAACTTTCCTTTTTAAGCCCAGGGAATTGCTAAGACTTGGTTCTAGCCTGATGATTGGTTAGATCAAAATCATGCCTCTCTCCTCTGTTGTTATTCCCATCTGAAAATGATGAGCATAGCTGAGAGCACTGCCTTTTCTCCCACAGGGTCATCATGGGGAATTCCTGTTAACACTACTCCCGAGACCATAAGGCTAGCAAGAGAAGCACTTTCATGGAAGGCCTAAAGACCACATGCTGTGTCTTCGGAAACTAAAACCTTGGAATTTTTAAAATCTTCCCAATAACTCATTTTGCTTGACTTCTTCTGACTGAAATGGAAATTGGTTAAGGTCAAGTGGAGCCCTGAGTTATATGGGGGATGTGGTGGGAAGAGCATGTTACCACGGCGTCCCTGGATAATCACTTCCTCCTCGGAAACCAGGAGGACATTTTGCTTGTACAATTGCATCATTTGTCACTCAGCATATGTTATCTTATATTTTAGTGATTAAAAAAAATACAGCCCATCTATATTTTAAGCCTTTTAAGGGAGAGAGTAGAGTAATACACAGTAGGTTTTCAATAAATAATAAATAATTGATTTTGCTGATGATTATAACCCTAGCTTCAGGATTTATAAGTCTATTAAAGAATCAGAATCATGAACTGTTAGAACATAAAGGGTCTTAAAATCCCAGGCCAGCTTCCTTACAGACTTGCATGGCATAAATTAAATTATTTTGTCTTTAAAATCCTTAAAGATGTGGATAGGAATGGAAAATTTACATCTTTCATCATTTGATTCTCATTTTACATCTCGCCCATGGTCACACAGTTAGTAGGGACAGAGCTCATATTAGAACACCAGCTTATTCAAGGCTCATTTTCTTTCTACTACATCATGGTTCTTCTTGGTGAAAGGACAAAGGCAGCAATGTCCTGACAGTTCTGTGAGCTCTGTTATGGATCCAGAGACTGAGGCTATGGAGGAAAAGGGAACTAACCCTTCACGGTGACCCAGCAAGTAAGAGGCTGAGCCTGGCATGCAACACTTGTCTCCTGATTGCCAGCAGGCATCGTCATGCACTCCAGGCAGCCTACCAGTTTTACCTCCAGCGTTACCAAGTTCAAATGTGCTGAGAAGAAAATGTACAAATAGGGAAACACTCTGCAGATATTCTAACAGCAAGAGAAAGTCAGGCTCTCGGGATTCTAGAACAGGGACTGGCATACCCAAACTCCTATTGCTGTTCTGTCTCCTTCTACAAGGAGAAGGACGACAGTCACAGCTGTGACACTGTTGGCCATAAAGGCCTACTGGATGACCTCTTAGGGGAACATGTGATGTATGCACTGGAGTGGGAAGAAGTAGGATTAAAGGGTGTTTTCTCTTCTCTCACCAAAGGGAACAACTCCCTGCAAAGCAATGCAATGGCAATGAGCTTTGAAGAGGGCTTCCTCACCACCAAGAAGCCAGTCCTGGATTTTGATGCTATGTCATTTAGCACAGTTCCTTTCCCACCAACTGTCTGATATGACACCATGAAGCTAAATAGCAGAGCTGCTGAAATAACAGTCAAGGGAGAGGGAAATTAAGACACATCAGCAAGGGAGAAGAGATTTTTTTACGCAAGGAAGAGAATAAGACAGTAACCAATGAAACAGACAGAAGCACGATGTCTGTGCCAGGTGGCGGGAGGCAGAGAAATCTTTCATGTGGCAACTAAGTCTAAGATGACAGGGATGCACTGAGCAGAGAAGCCGTGACAACAGCCTGGATTAACACGAAGCTTCTCATAAACATTTACTTATTTGATCACCTTGCCACCCTATGCGAAGAGGCTAATAGTAACCTTTATCTGACTTCAGTGGGCTAAGCATATGGCTCATGAGCTCAGAAGTTCTCATTCTTTAACTTCAACAAGAGAAGGCTAGACCAGAGGAGGGGAGAAAGGGCCACAGGGAGGGTAAATTTGCCAATTTGACGTCTATCATTTCACGGTGAGTTCTCAAAGTAAGGGCAGATATGCATCTAGTACCCAATCATAGTGCTTTTTGACCAGACTGTACTGCTTAAGCCAATGCCAATATATTTGTTCAAAGGACATAGCAATGGGTTTTCCAGATGATGGAGGGCAATACAGAACAGGTACGTGGCACAGATATTTGAATGGAAACAGCTGTTTTAAGATCCTGCCATGCTTTCAGCCCTTGTGAATGCTACTCCTTTGCAGCGGGAACATCTGCCATTGGCAGGGAGCACTGAGTCTGCCCTCCCTGTCACCTGCCTCATGTCTAAAAGGGACATGGAAGATCTGGGCATAAATATTATGATAAGGTCAGTGTCTCCCAGCTCAGCTTGTGATTTGTCTAGGAGCAAGAATAAATATGTACAAGTTTTCCTCTGACATGATTTTCTCTCTTCCTTGGACAGGTATCTATATAGGTCCCCTCCCACCCCCTCCAAGTCCCCAAATGGTGGAGCTTTCTCAGAAGAAAGTCTTGGTTCTCAGGCCATATTTTCTTATGTCTCCCCTAGCCCCCATTCTTTCCACTAACCCCTGCCAAGTGAAAAGGTCTTCATTAATTTGAAGACTATCGGTCCCATTACCACTGTTAATGGGGGTTTTTCTGTGAGCCTGCATTCTGCCTGGCCATGATCTATTCTTTTTTTGTGGCATCAGAGGAGTCCAAGACTCTACTATAGGTAATTGAGAAAATTGACTTGCCAATTACCAGTGATGTAACCTTACAAACTCCAGGACTCACCATTTAGAATAAAATTCTTCTCAAGCTGTATGAGACCTCCAGAATTATAAAATGTTAGAGGTCAACAAGATCTTAAAGATTTTCACTTAAACTTCTGCTTCAGTAGAAGAGGAACCTGCAGTCCAGAGAAGTTAAAGGACTTGTCCTTCAAGTCACTCCTTCCTCAATGTTCTTCCTACTACTCCAACTCACCTTTTATTCATCCTGCCCTCATGTTTAGGTACAATTACTTTTAAGCCATCCTCTTCCTAAACATCTTTTAAGGGAAAGTGTTTTTAAGCTTGGTATGTAGAAGATGATTGAAATGTCTCTCAATCTTTTAAGACAGGACATGTTATCTAACACCAGCAAACTCTTCCTATCTAATTTTCATTCATCTTGCTGCCATATTTCTTAAACACTTTCAGTGAATAAAGGAAGGGGATCTACTCTTATGTACTTTTTCATAGGTGTAAAATAGGCAAATTTGCCCTTCCTATGGCCTTGTCTCCCCCTACTCTGGTCTAACCTTCTCTCGATGAAGTTAATGTAACAGAACTTCTGTGTTCATAAGCCATATGCTTAGACCCTGAAGTCAAATAAAGGTTAGTCCATTGGAGAACTAACTCTTTGCCTAATGACAAAAAAGTAATATCTTTAAAAGCTTTCTCTTTTATTTCATGCCAAAGTTAAAGTTGATTTATACACTGGGTACAGCCTGGGCTTCTGACACCCAGCATGTCAGAGAGGAAAACTGGGACAGAGAGCAAGATAGGGACCCTCATAGGTGGAGGCTGTAGAATAAAAATGCAGTGGGCAGGTTTCCCCAGTTTTGTACAGTGGAGTTCTCAATATGTGCCCATAAGTATCTTGCAAAGCTTTTGAGAAACTGCCAAGAAGCCAAGCTAAAAATACCCGTGAACAGCGCGATCAAGGAGAAGTGCTGAGATGGGTGTGAGCTCTCCATGGAAGGCGTGAGACTTAGAGCACGGGCCGACTGTAGCACACGTCTCAGGCTCTTGCTCTGGGGACTGAACCATGAGTCAGTTTGATAAGGTTGGGGAGAATGATACATCTGGTTTCAGATTCTGCTATATTTTTGAATCAGTCCAGTCTGAGAGTGAAGCCTGTATGTTCAATGAGTCCTGGAATTAAAAGTGTAAGAACCCACCACTTTGAGTGGAAAGTTTGCATGAATTTTTGAAACCTTTTGATGGCTCCCCACTACCCTCTGTAACAATTACAACTTGGCTTAATAAATGGCTTCCCAGTTCTACCCCAGTTTCAGGATCCTACTTCTTCTAACACTAAATCATGTGTCCCTGACAAATACTTTCTCTAGTCTGCTTTTTCCAGTTATGAACCTTCTGTTCTTAATGACTGGGAACATTTTACCATTGACACATTCTCTCCCTCTCTTACATCGAAATTTAAGAATACTCAGGCTCTCACTCTCCAGGCACAATGGCCCCACTTCTATTAATCTCTCTGCTCAAGATGTTTCCAAATTGCATTAGCCTCCCCTCAAGTGCCTCTTAACTTGAGGGGCAAACGATGGGATAGAAGACGAATGGTGGGTAGGGGGACAGATATGCTTTTTTCCTGAGAGTACACCCAGAATCAAATTCTTCATGTTGTTGAAAAACATACAGAATCATGTACTTGTTCATATTTTAAAATAACAATTATTATTTGAGACAAAGAGTTGTCTTGGAGAAATCAGTAGTCTAAAGACAGATGTCACAATATGGGCAACCATCCATAGGGCACAAAGAACATAGTTTAAAAAAGTAACACGAAACATTAAGCATTTATATCATGCATAGATCAAGGTGTTTGTCACTCTGATACAATTTGGTTAATCTGTCCCTGGCTGTTCCCTTATGAGGGAAACTTTCCCTCCCTTGTACCCTAAATGATTTTCTAAGTCTATTCTTTTTAGAGGACAGAGAACAGATCTGTGTGACCTTCTGATGATAGAACCTTCCTGCTGATTTGTGAGAGATGTTGATTTGATACTGATTCGTAATTCCTGAGAGATGGATTGAGCTAGAGGTCATGAAGTGACTCAAGGGAACTGAGTACTATTGATGAACTCTTGGGCAGTTTTTCAAAAATGTAAAATACCTGTTTTCATTTGTTCAGCTTTAACCCATTTCTACAATTTTTATTTTTTGTGTATATAGTATATATAATCATTACATAAAAAGTTAACACTTGGGGCTACTGGATGGCTCAGTTGGTTGAGTGTCGACTTTGGCTCAGGTCATGATCTCAGGGTCCTGGGATTGAGCCCCACATCAGGCTTGCTACTCAGCGGGAGCCTGCTTCTCCCTGTCCCTCTGCTCCTCCCCGCCTGCTCATGCTCTCTCTCAAATAAATAAAGTCTTAAAAAAAAAGTTAACACTCAAGTTTGCTTTGGAGGTAGGTAGGCTTTGCTTATCCAGTAACTCTGAAGTGCTTCACATATCATGGATGGACAAATGGTAAGTTCATTGTTGGCTAGAATCCAGGGAAGTTGAAGGAGCTCTACTTTTCTTGGAGCCAAGAGCCCTTTGTACCCCCCCCCCCAGTATCCCATTCTCATCAGAGATCAGGGGCTCTGAATTGAATGGCATCTTCTGCCTGCAAAAGCAGAACTGTCTCCTAATTTGCAATTTATAATGCCCCAGCAGGAGAGTAGCATTCAACCTCCATCTTTAGTGCCACTGACGTTACTCATGGGTCCTAAATCCCTGAGACAAGAGGTAATTATCTCTGGACCCCATATGCTCTTGGCCCTCTTTTCTGGGTTGATCAGACCTGGTGCAGCTTCCCTCTGACCACTGTGCCTCATCCACCACTGTGCTGATATGTTTTTACAAATTTAGGAGATGTCTGTGCTTCTGAATTCCTGCACTAACCTCCTTAATCCCATTTCACCTTCGGCCAAGCTATCCCTGTCCTCCACCCATGGCAGTAAAACAAACTCTTAGGGGCCATTACCAGAGTAAACCTTTGCTCTCTGCAACACCCCATCTGGATAATTTGGGTGGGTTGTATATTCCTCTGGAGTTCTTGTCTGAGGCAACAGTTGGAGGAGACCTTTTGGGAAGCAGTGAAGACCCACTCACAAAGAAAATGGAGGCAGGAGAAGAGAGGTTTTTGTTTGTTTTATGCATAATAGGTGTTTAATAAATATCTATTGCATGAATGAACATGACTGAATGCATACGGTGGAGAGGAGAAAAGGCAGAGAATTAGAGCTCTTTGACACAAAGCAGATACAGAGAAGGAAGTGAACAGATGAAGATGGACATGGCCTGCTCCCACAAAGGATCCCAAGTCCTTTCCTGATGTTTTGTTCTTTGGAAAATTCCTGTAAGTACCAGAGTGACTTGTCCATGAGCTGGATTGAGGGCAGAGCCCAACAAAGTCCCAGCATGAAGTCACTGTGCCAAAGCAGCCACAGTGGGGAAATAAGGCATTAGAAAGAATACCAGAATCAGAGGCATTGAGAGCCACATGAATCTGCCTATCTAACCTGTGTGTTTGTAGAGAGTGGCTGGCAAGCTGTGAGGTCTGGCAAGCTGTGAGGTCCAGGGCTCAGGGAAAGCAGGGAAATTGGCAGGGAGGTACCAAGGAGGGGAAGAGGAAAGAGGGAACATGATGCTTGGGAGTATAATCACCACACCATCCTTGACCAGGAGTTTATACTTCTTGGCTTCTTCTTGGCTGAAGAGGATGATTTAATTAAGGTGTTTATTTCAGCCACTGAGAACCAGCCACTCAGAGAAACTACCTTCTCTGAGACTCATGTTTTGTTTCTCCTGAAAACTAAGAACAACAACAACAAAACCCAAAATACCAAATACCCAGAGCTGGACTCTGTGCTGAGTGCCTTTATAAATTTCCTCATTTAATTTTTTCAGCCCTTTTGTCAAGGAGGTCTTATTTTTCTCCTTTTTTTAAGGAACCTGCATCTCAGGGAATATGCAACTTATCCCATATCCATTAAAAAAAAAAAAAAGCAGAGCAAACAAGAGCGGAGCAAGATGGCGGAGGAGTAGGAGACCTGGATTTCGTCTCCTCTCAGGAATTCAGCTGGATAGGGATCAAACCATTCTGAACACCTACAAACTCAACAGGAGATCGAAGAAAGGAATAGCAACAACTCTCTGAACAGAA
>NW_028024272.1:0-638 GCF_054177405.1 Leptonychotes weddellii
TGTCAATGTTGGTTCATCAGTTGTAACAAAAGTACCACTCTGCTGGGGATGTGGATAGTGGGGGAGGTTACACCTGGGTGAGGGCGGGGGGAGATGGGAAATCTCTGTATCTGCTGCTCAATTTTGCTGTAAATATGCAACTGCTCTAAAATATGAAGTCTATCAAAAAAATGTATGCAGTGCATTCTGTCAGCAGGTGTGTGGGCTGTGGAGGAAGGTGAGACTGGCCATGGCTTAAGGCCTTGGGAGATTTGCTTCTTCCCCACCTTCTATGTTCTCTCATGGACTTGATGACCCAGCCCAAGTCTCTCCTGGTACAACCAATTCCCGTCCATGGTATTAATGTTCTCTAAAGTTGCTGCAAACACTGAATTAGCGAATAACGAATCTTGGCTCCCAGGGCAGAGAGAGGGCTAGGTTCCCCCATGAGCCTCTGGTCACATCCTTTCTTTTTTTTTTTTTTTAAAGATTTTATTTATTTATTTATTAGAGAGCGAGTGAGAGAGAAACAGCATGAGAGAGGAGAGGGTCAGAGGGAGAAGCAGGCTCTCTGCTGAGCTGGGAGCCCGATGTGGGACTCGATCCCAGGACCCTGGGATCATGACCTGAGCCGAAGGCAGTCGCTTAACCAACTGAGC
>NW_028024273.1:0-638 GCF_054177405.1 Leptonychotes weddellii
GATAAAGAACACACAGTAAGTACACAGTGAAGAATCCAGGGGTTCTCTGGCGCCTGGGTGGCTCAGTTGGTTAAGCAACTGCCTTCGGCTCAGGTCATGATCCTGGAGTCCCGGGATCGAGTCCCGCATCGGGCTCCCTGCTCGGCAGGGAGTCTGCTTCTCCCTCTGACCCTCCTCCCTCTCACGCTCTCTGTCTCTCATTCTCTCTGTCTCAAATAAATAAATAAAATCTTTTAAAAAAGAATCCAGGAGTTCTCATTCTTCTCTGAGGGGAAGAGGATAGAAAGGGGGACATTGGACAAGGATGGAGAGAGATGGGCAGAGCACATAGCTAGGAGGGTGGAACTGTGGGTTTAAGTCTATCCCCCGGGAACCACGCTGTCCTAACAGTGACTCTGTGCACCATCTTGGGACAGTCTGCTCACAGCTCCCTGACCCGTGCCCTAGTCTGGTCACCGTCCCTCTCTCCTGACAACCACAGCAGCCTGCTGACTATTCTCCTGTCTCTTGCTTCCTCCCCACCCCGCACCCCTTCCTCAGTCAGCTAAAACTTCCTAAAATTCAAATCTAGCTGTATCACTCACTGACTTAAACCCTCAGTGGCTCCTCATTGTCCTCAAAACAAAGTCTCTGCCCCT
>NW_028024274.1:0-638 GCF_054177405.1 Leptonychotes weddellii
ATCTTAAAAAAAAAAAAAAAAAGATGTAAGAGGTGAGCAGCAGGAATGTCAGGTGAAGCACAGTGGGGTCGGGAGGTGTCCAGGGAGGAGATAGCTGAGGGAACATCAAAGATAAAGAGGAGGCAGGTCAAGGCAGGGGGTATCCCAGGCACTGCAGACGGATGGAACTAGGATGTTTCTGTATTAAAGCAACAGGATGTGTTTGAGGTTCCAGGAAATCTGATGGAGTGGCAAACGTGTTCCCAATCTAAAGCAATGAGCAGCACTCACCCCCACACTCCTCGTCCAGATTTGCCCCCTTAGGCTCAAGGAAATTCAGCACCAAACAAAAGCCTTCCCAGAAAATTTCCAGGATAGCAGATGCACCCACGTTCACGTATCGGATGCTGCATGGTAGAGGGAAATCTCAAGGGAGGCTGTTATTTCATTTATGCTGGGAAGTTAGCTGCAATTATTCTCCAAAGAGGTAAAACCTCCTTTTGGCTCCCCTGAGTGAATCTCCATTGATACAATTTCCCCCCACGTGGGAGAGTGAAAGCCAGCAGTAAGGAATCTTATTAAGGTTGGCAGCATTTCTTTGGAATTTTTACAAGCAACAACATTAAGCATTTGACTTTTGAGTTTTTAAGAATGTTGGC
>NW_028024275.1:0-638 GCF_054177405.1 Leptonychotes weddellii
TATGAATTCTTTCAGTTCTTAAGATGGTATATCTTTCTATTTATTAATATCTTTACTGTCTTTCATCAGTGTCTTATACTTTTCAGACTACAGGTCTTTCACCTCCTTGATTACATTTATACCCAGGTGTTTTATTCTTTTTAGTGCAATTATAAATTAGATCATAATTTCTAATTCTGATAGTTCATTATTAGTATATAAAAATTAAACAGATATTTATGTACAGTAAGTATTTTTTATTTTACAAACTTACTAAATTCATTTATTAGTTCTAAGAGTTTTTTGGTGGAGTTTTTAGGGTTTTCTCTTTATAGTATGAATTCAACTGCACATAGGGACAGTTTTACTACTTCTTTTCAAATTTGGATTTTTTTTATTCCTTTTTTAAATCTGATTGTTGTGGCTAGAACTTCCAATACTATATTAAATAAAAGTGGTCAGTGGGTATCTTTTTCTCGTTCCTATCTTGGAAGAAGGGCTTTCAGTTTTTCACTGTTGAGTATGAGCTAGTTGTGGGTTTGTTATATATGTTGATATGTCTAGGTTTGGAAATTCCTTTTCCATTTAAGTCCCTTTAACACTTCTTGTAAGGCCATTTAATTTTGTTAAAGTCCTTTAGCTTTTTAAAAAATTTTTCA
>NW_028024276.1:0-638 GCF_054177405.1 Leptonychotes weddellii
TAATGCGCATTAAGGAGGGCACCTGTTGTGATGAGCACTGGTTGTTACATGTTAGTGACGAATCACTAAATTCTAGTTCTGAAACCAACATTACACTATATGTTAACTACCTTGAATTTAAATTAAATAAATAAATAGGTAGATATTAAATAAAAAATAAATATATAAATAAAATAATTACCATGGTTATATAAGGGAGGACCCTGTCTTGCAGATAAAGATTGAATAATTCTGAAATTTTATAATTTACATATAGAACAAATGAGATTTTTAAAAAAAAAGATTTATGCTATATCTACTCTGCTTGTGCTCTATCGGTCGAACAACAAAGCCTGGATGACAGCACATCTGCTTATCACATAGTTTACTAAATATTTTAAGTCCACTCTTGAGACCTACCACTCAGAAAAGACTACTTTCAAAATATTACTGCTCATCGACAATGTAGCTGGTCACCCAAGAATTCTGGTGGAGATGTACAATGAGATTAATACTGTTTTCATGCCTTCTGAACACAACATCTACTTATATGCACTGTGAAACCAAAAAATGCATTTAACTCGCTTTATTGAGATATTTGCTTTCTTGCAGTGGTCTGGAACTGAAGTTGAAATATCTCTGTGATAGGTTCGTACATA
>NW_028024277.1:0-638 GCF_054177405.1 Leptonychotes weddellii
GTCCTGGGATCGAGCCCCACATCGGGCTCCCTGCTCCGCGGGAAGCCTGCTTCTCCTTCTCCCATTCCCCCTGCTTGTGTTCCCTCTCTTGCTGTGTCTCTCTCTGTCAAGTAAATAAATAAAATCTTTAAAATAAATAAATAAATAAATAAATAAATAAATAAATAAATAAATAAATACAGTCTGAATGTAAGCCTTTGATTTACTGCTCAGACTTAAGTGTATTAGCACAAACCTGCAGGGTGGCACTGTGACCTCAGGCAGCTCAGCTTCGTGAAGGAGCAGGCTAGCAACAGAGGTGGGCAACTCTTGCTCTGTGGAATACATGGTTGAGTGACAACTACCAAAAAGCATGTGGCTAGGGAAGTCCTAGTTCAAGCAATGATGGATCATCCATTTCTTTCCCTAATCAAAAGGTGAAGAAAAGGATTAGAGGCATGATAGATAGATAGATAGATAGATAGATAGATAGATAGATAGATAGATAGATAGAAAGTTAGATAAATTAATTGAAGAGCACCAGTGGAGTACAAGGACATTTGAAACAAATGGAAGGGAGATGGATTAAAAGTAACTTTCAAGTTTGTGTGCAGATAGCTGTTGGTACAAGCATTCAGGAGCACTAGAAAGTGTAATAA
>NW_028024278.1:0-638 GCF_054177405.1 Leptonychotes weddellii
GATCCGTCCTTTCAAAGGGAAAGGGGAAGAGACTTGATTGCTACCATCCCCCTCCTGGGGAACATGGGTTCAAGACAGCTTACAGGTAAGGGATTTCCAAGCCAATTTGTCGTAACGCATCCCAGGAGCTGAAATGCTGGTGGTTGTTTTGAAACTGAAAAACTACCTTGTGTGTATTCGATGAATTATTCTGGGTCTACGTGTCCTTAAGAATGTTTTCACTCGGGAGAAATCTGTAAGCTATATAGAACGCTGTGCATGTCTCCCTGTAGCATAGAAATAAAAACAGCCCCGTGGTAACCATCTAGGCAGAGAGCTGTGCCCGGCTAATATGGTTTAATGACGGTTCTGACAGTTTACAGCTGTAGAGTCCACCATTTAAAATGCGAATATTAAATATGGTATCCGTTTTCTTCAAAAGCATACAACTCTGAGAGCAGAGCTGAAATGATAACAGGTGAGGAGCTCCACTCACCTGTGCACGATATGGATCGGATTCCTCTGAGTCCAGGCCTCCGTTGTTCCAAACGTGCTGGAAGGCATAATCCATCAGGCCTCCACGGCAGCCCTCGTTGCCTTGAGACCGAGAGCAGTCCAGCAGGTTCTGCTCACTCAGTGACACGAGTTTGCCAGTTTTC
>NW_028024279.1:0-638 GCF_054177405.1 Leptonychotes weddellii
TTTGTTAAATTGAAGCATTTCCATCACAATGTAAAAGCATGTTACACAGCCCCTTCTGTGTTTGCCCTATCTATCGCTGTGGACCATCTTTTAAAAAAATTTTTTTTTTTTTAATACAAAGCATAGCAATGTGGTTAAAAGACTCTCTTTAGTGAATGTAACTTTGGAAACTATCTTTGTTGTCTGGGTGGGTGGGTGGGTGGTTGGATGAGGTGGGTTGGGTGGGTGGTTGGATGAGGTGGGTTGGTTGGCTGGAGTTGAGAGAAGGCAGATGATGTACTGACGGAAGGAAGTTTTTAGTATAATTTCATAGTCCTAGGAGTTAGGTATATTTGCTAGAAAATTTGGCAACACTCTGTTGCTATATATAGTTGCCAGTGTAGGAAGCTTCCAAGCCTTTGTTTCTTCAAAGTGCTTGGGCTTTACCTCCACTCATGTCTACAGCATGATGACTGATTCATTCTGTAGGCCTGCTAAAAGACTCCGCAGTTTAGTTGGGAAGATCTCTGGGCACTCAACGAGTCAAATGCTGCGCAGGTAATGCTTCAGTGAATTTTTCAGGTTGCTGCTTGGTAGTAACAAGACAATGTTTTCCTCGTATTAATAAGCAAATAACAAAACAAGATGGTATGACACAT
>NW_028024280.1:0-638 GCF_054177405.1 Leptonychotes weddellii
CCCTCTCCAGCTGAATTCCTGAGAGGAGACGAAATCCAGGTCTCCTACTCCTCCGCCATTTTGCTCCGCCCCCCTTGGGCCTTTAATCTTTAAAGAAATATTTTCTTGTGCTGTGGGTTGAATTGTGTCCCCCTTCCCCAAATTCCTATGTTGAAGTCTTAACATAGCTCAGGAGGTGACCTTTTTTGGATAAAGGGTCTTTGCAGATATAATTAGCTAAAATGAGGTCATACTGGAGTTGGGTGGGCCCCTAGCCCAATATGACTGGTGCCCTTACAAAAAGCGGAAATAGAAAAAAGGGACACAGGCGTGTATGCAGGGGGAACACCACGTGAAGGTGAAGGCAGAGATCAGTGTGATGCAGCTACAAGCCAAGGAACATCAAGGATTCCCAGCAAATCTCCAGTTCCCCTCCCAGCCCTCAGAATGAACCAACCCTGCTAACACCTTGATCTTGGACTTCTGGCCTCCAGGGCAAGGAGACAATAAATTTTAGTTGTTTGAGCCACCAGGTTTGCGGCATTTTGTTATGGCAGCCCTAGCAAATTAATGCAATTTGAAACCTGGTGCTCTAGATATAACCAGACCAGATATAACCAGGTATCTTGGCTGCAGAGCCATCCTGAGCCTAACACAGG
>NW_028024281.1:0-638 GCF_054177405.1 Leptonychotes weddellii
CAGCTCTAACATGTTTAGAAAGTTTTATTAATATAGAGTCCCAATGCACATTTTTACACATAAAATATTACAGATAATTTGATTATTTTGTTTATTCATAGAATTGAAAGGTTTGACTTAAAGAGTCTGAACATACTTAGAAATATTTTATTGGGTATATTTTCAACTTGCTTAGAAAATTCTGTTGATTTTCTCTTCTATATTACAAATTTTATGTCAACAAGTTAGTGCAAATAAAGTAGAACATGATAATAAGCATTAACAAGACAAAGGATTTTCCTAGAATATCACTGATAACTTTTAGACAATTTTCCATTCAATAGCTGAAGCCAAGTTGTTATCAAAGGAGTCAACTTAAGTATAAAGAAAGATGTAGGGGCACCTGGGTAGCTCAGTTGGTTAAGCGTCTAACTCATGATTTCGGCTCAGGTCATGATCTCATTCGTGGGTTGTGAGATAGAGCCCCGTGTCAGGCTCCATGCTCAGTAGGGAGTCTGCTTGGGATTCTCTTTCTTCCTCTCCCTCTGCCCCTCCACCCACTCGAGCTTTCTCTTTCTCAAATAAATAAATAAATCTTATACAAAAAGAATAAAGAAGGATGCAGTTTCGGAGTTAGTTATCTAGTTAAAATGTATCTG
>NW_028024282.1:0-10812 GCF_054177405.1 Leptonychotes weddellii
AATCTGTCAACATATGGTGTTACCTGGGATTGGTCCTGATGAAATGGTGTTAGTCATTCAATGTTACTCCCTTTATGCTTACTTCTATATCGTATGCTCAGAGATACTACAAAAAATAAAATCAACATATTTATTTGAAGATTTACACTATAGAAGCATATTTGTTCAACAGGATTTGTAGAGTGGAAGGGGGTGAGAGCAGCTTCTGGAAAGTCATGGATTGTGAATGTACCCTCAAGCATAAGCAACTCAAAGATACCAACAACTCACGCTAGTCAGAGTAAATTTGAAAGTGGAAAGAAATAAGACAGATATGAAATTAGCTCAGAACAATTCAATATTCAAAAACATCTGTAGGAAGAGGCGCTAAAGGCTCAGGCTGAAGGAAATAAATCACAATTAGATCTGGTTCTGGAAAAACCACCAAGGTCTACATTAGCAAATCAAGTCTGAGGAGGAAAATGAAGGGCTTCTCTTGACAGAGGAATCCTTAGTGTTTCTTGGAGAGCGTTTTTGGGCAAGTACAATTTACAGATCTCTGCATTCATTTGTTCTGTGCAGGTATCAGAAAAGAACGTGCCTCGGTGAGAGAGAATTATACTTACTTGCAGGGGCTTGCACCAAATATTTTCTTGTTCCCCTACCAACTCTGAGATTCTTTCATTCCCTCTAAGGTGAACTGTTTTATAAAATGGTAAACTACTTCCTATTTAATGATAACATCTGCTGAAAGGTAGTCATATTTATTAATAACATAATTTCAGTTTTTGACATTTCTATTATGATAATTTAAACTTATTATCTAATATTCCTCTCCTTTAGATAGAATTTGTTGTACATTATTTATTTCATGTAACGTTGTTCGTGTCAGCATAAATGCCTTTTTTCCAACCTCAATAATTTAGAACACCAGGGAGACTCCAACCCTGAGAAAATGATAACGTGATAATGTGAATCCCCTGCTCTGAGGATGGACTCTTTAAAGCTGCAGAGATTTTACATTTACATATCAGACAACACCCAAACCTTCAGAAGAAAGCCCAAACTGCTGACACAGTATGTGGATTCAGATCCTATGAATGAAATGATATTAAAAGCAATTGAGATTGAGCATAAAGGTAAAAGTTTGAGGCAATTCGTGAAAAATTACATTCGATTTTCAGGTTTCCTTCAGCAGAGATTAGGAAATGTATTTCAAATTCCTCAACAAAGAGTGAGTCAAACCTTAAAGAAAAGCAGGCCAGAGTCAAAGTTTGTTTAAAAGGGCATCACTAAAATGGCATATTGGCACCAAGAGAGTGATCTATCTCCCCAATTAATGGGACCTGGACAAATTTGACAGAATAAGACCAGTGCAGCATTACTCATAAACACCTGTAGGTACTGAAAGAGATCAATTAAAAATTTTAAAAAGTTATTAAAATTAACTCCTAACCTAACCTCTGATCCTGACACCTACCCTGGTTCTCTAAACTCAACTGCAATTCCAATTCTAACCCTAACCTGAACCCATAGTTGCCTACTAAATGCATACTTAAAATTGAATTCTATGATGAAAAACCAGTCAGGTAACAAGAAAAAAAAATGTAAGATCCATATAATATTCTTATGATCACTTAAATATTAATGCACTCTTATTTCTTATTGACCTTAGCTATAATTTAGAACTTTTTAAAGAATAACCAAGTTAGCGAGTTTGACACAAGTGCCAAAATCTTTCCTCAAATCATGTCATTGATAAAATAGTTCTTTTTTTTTTAGATTTTTATTTATTTGTTTGACACAGAGAGAGAGAGAGAGCACAAACAGGGGGGGCAGCAGGGAGCCTGATGCGGGACTCAATCCCAGGACCGCAGGATCATGACCTGAGCCGAAGGCAGACCCTTAACTTACTGAGCCACCCAGCATCCCAATAAAATAGTTCTTTAAACCTAAGTAAAAGCAAATGGAATCGTAGCATGTATTATTTAAGAATAAGTGATTATCAGGAGATTTTTCTACATATTAACATTATTAAATTTGGATGTATCTTTAGGTTGACAGTACTATAAAGGTCCTTTTTCTCTTTTATTTATTATATTATGTTATTTAATCAGTAAGAAATCCTACAATTACTATTATTATTATTTCTTTTTTTTAAGAATCAAGAAGCTAAAGGTGTGGGCGTGGATGATTAGTTGTTCACCAAACCCATGTCCTTTTCTTCCTTGTCACACAGCCTGATTTCTGGCCTTCCTTGAAGTTAGGCGTCACAGATGACTCCTTGCAGCCAATGGAATGTGGGGGGCAGTAATGTCTAACACTTTCAGCCTGGCCCACAGATCGGCTCCTCTGGGGCCCTGCACTCTCTGCTTCTCCATCTGCCAGCCAGCCAAAGGTGGGGAGCTTCAAGATGAAAGAGCCAGATAACATCCACGCTTCTATCTATGGCCATTCTCACCATTTATGCATTAAAGTCCGTTCCATGTTAACTACTCTGGGACTTAACTTTAGAAACTCCCCCCTCTCTCTGATCTCATCACATTACCCTCTAGATCTTCTCTTCAGCATACAAATATGCTGTTATTTCTTCCGACTTTAAAAAAATTTCTTGATTCCCCCAGGACTGCTCTATTCCTTTGTTCTCCTTTGTTGCAAAATTCCTCAAGAAATGTTTTGACTTGCTCCATTCAGTTCTCTTCTGTCCTCTCTCAGACCACTTCAATCCATATATTCATACCCCTGCATATCCCAGTCTGGCTTCACTCCCACTAAGCCATCAGTGGTCACTCTTCCATCATCATTGAACTTGACGTGTCTTCAAAATTTAACATAGTGGAGCATTTCCTCTCCCATGATATACTTTCTTTGATGTCTGGGCACCACATTCTTTTGGGTTTCCTCCTACTGAATTTCTTGTTCTTTCTTCTTAGTCTTCTGTGTTTACTTTTTTTTATAACCAGGACTTTTTTCTTAACTATTGAAATACTCCAAGACTCAGTCTTTAGTTTTCCTTCCTTTCCATCTACATTCATTCTCCTCCTTGGAAATCCCAATTAAATACCAGGTATTTCTCTTCTCCACTCAGTTACTTTCAACTCCACTATTTTGAGTGATTAATACAAATTATCATCAACTCCTCTTTATTTCACATTCTCACATCCATTAGATCATCTTCTTGCTCAACTTTGAAAATATATCCAAAATACAACTACATATTACCTCTCTGGTCTGAAACACCAGCTATTTTTTGAATGATTATAAGAACTTAAACAGATCTCTCTATTTATATCCCTGCCACCATGTACACCAATGTCAACAGAACAGCCATAATTCTCCTTTTAAAATAGAAATCAGATCATGTAACTACTGCTCAGAACCTTGTAATTGTTCACCATTTTACTCAGAATAAAAGCCAATAACTTTATGGCTGTTCCCTATTACTTCTCTCTCTCTCTTTTTTTTTTAATATTTATTTATTTGAGAGAGAGAGAGAAACAGCACGAGTGGGAGGGGCAGAGGGAGAAGGAGAGAGAATCTCAAGCAGACTCTGCACTGAGTGTGGAGCCCAATAGGGGCTTGATCTCACAACCCTGAGATTAGGACCTGAGCCAAAACCAAGAGTCAGAATCTTTTTTTTTTTTAAAGATTTTATTTATTTATTTGACAGAGACAGACACAGCGAGAGAGGGAACACAAGCAGGGGGAGTGGGAGAGGGAGAAGCAGGCTCCCCGCAGAGCAGGGAGCCCGATGCAGGACTCGATCCCAGGACCCTGGGATCATGACCCGAGCTGAAGGCAGTCGCTTAACCAACTGAGCCACCCAGGTGCCCCAAGAGTCAGAATCTTAACCAACTGTGCCACCCAGGCGTTCCCCCTCCCCCGCCATTACTTCATTACATCTCTTAACTACTATTTTCGTCCTTATTCACTCAGATACAGGCATACTGATCCTGGAACATTAAGCTTTTGCACTGGATATTTCCTCTATCTAGAATATTCTTTTTCAGATATCCCCTTGACTAACTCTCACCTCTCTTCATATATTTGAAAAAATGTTACCTTCTCAGTATAGCTTATCCCATCCACTCTATTTAATACTGTGGTCTATACACACCTACTCTCAAAATCTTCATGATCACCCTTCCTTGCTCTGCTCTTTCAAAAATTTCACAGCATTTATGGATTTTTATCATAGCATATAATTTATTTAAATATTACATTTATTTGTTTTGTCTGTCTAGAATTTAGCTTTGAATAAATTAGACTCTGTTTTTAAACTGGTACATGTTGGGTGTCTAACAGTCCCTGATATGTATTAGACACTAAATATTTCTTTTTTTTTCTTTTTATTTTTAAAGATTTTATTTATTTATTTGACAGAGACAGAGATAGCGAGAGCAGGAACACAAGCAGCGGGAGTGGGAGAGGGAGAAGCAGGCTTCCCCCTGAGGAGGGAGCCCAATGTGGAACTCGGTCCCAGGACCCTGGGATCATGACCTGAGCCAAAGGCAGATGCTTAACGACTGAGCCACCCAGGCGCCCAACACTAAATATTTCCTAAGTGATTATTGCAATAGAAACAAGATTATTTACAGAAGATGATTTCAGTCCACTCTTTCCATATTATCCAGCCATTCTTATGTTGAGGTACTGTTATTGTCCTAAGGCTAATTTCTGGGTTAGCACATTGATTTTATTTAGAGGACTTCAACTTTATCTTCTTGGTTGACTTTAAATGGAAAAAAATATATATTTCTCTGTATCTATCTGTCTATCTATCTATCTGTCCATCCATCCTCCTGATTGTGTGTGTGTGTGTGTGTGTATACACACACATGTAAATGGCAAAATATGATGTATACAATCCATGGTTTAGTCAGAGAAATCTATCTCAAACTATCTCTTTCCAAATCATCTTCAAGCTTCAGGTATAAGAAATATCTTTATGAATGATTTAGAGGAAAATGTGCCGTATATTCATAACCTTGTATACTCTAACTTCACCTCTGCTTCACTTCAGATAATCAGAGAGTTATTTGCTTACCAGTTTGTTTTGGCTTCCTCCTGAATGTGTGCATAGGAATTAGCATATTTTGCATATTTTGAAATTTGTTAAATACTTTATTTGTGGGATCTGGTAAAGAACATAATTTAAAATAATATGATAATAAATGAAAATATTCTCTATGCTATTAGTACCCTAAAAACTTGAAAGGGTAGTTTTCATTTATGCATTCATGTAACTATATTAATATGTGAATCCATTTTCTTTCTTTATCTTGTCCACTATGTAATTTAGGCATCAGTTGGTCAGCTAAAATTTATATATGTATATTTTTTTCTCCCCCTCTGTAGTGTTGTTTGGCAGATGGTAAATATTTCTATGTGTTAATTTTACTTATAGCCTTATTATCCCCTATGCATATTTTCTCTTGACTCCAACTCCTCCAACTATTTTTTAAATAATATATTTGTTGGTTAAAAGAATTGTCCTTGGATCAGACAGAGGCAGTAGAGTGAAATGGAGAAGAACATGCATCAGGCAGCCAGTATGGGTGGATTTGATTCTGTCATTGATACTTGCTAAATGACCGTTAGTGTATTGCTTGATGTCTTTGTACTTCTGCTCTCTCATCTGTAAAATGTGGATTAAAAACAGTGCTCTCATAGGGTTATTTTAAGGACAAATGAATAAATATATTTAATGCACCTAGACTATTTCCACAAATGTAGTCAAAAATAATGAGTAACTATGGTTATTATTATTTTTCTGCAATGGAAAAGAGTGGAAGAGGAGTAGATTTAGGGGTACAATTCAAGCTTGGGGCTTTCTCAATTTGAGATACTTATAAGACCTTTAGGCAATTATGTCAAATATTAGTTAGCAAGTGCTAGCTAGGGCACCAAATGAATTATTGCTCAAAGAAAATAAAATGACTCTTTTTTCACATGTAACAGAAGTTTGGGGTTCCTAGAAAGTGTGGGTAGTTCTACTCCAACGAGTCATTCAGAGACTCATGTCAATTCTATCATATGTAGGATATGCTTCAAAAGTCACCTTGGATATTATCAAGATGTAGCATCCAAGGTTTATCTTGGGTTCCATCTTAGTTGCTTAGAAGAAGATACAGAGTAGAAAAAACAAGCCTATTTCTTAAACGCAATAACCAAGAAGCAATACACATCACTCACACTAACATTCCACTTTGAGAGTTAGTCATATGGCTGCACCCTGGTAAAGGGGTATGCTTAGATATGTAGGTCTGATTAGTCAGCCATTTCCCAGCTACAACCTTATACAGTGAAGGGGCAGGATGAATTTTGGCAGATGGTTGTCTCTGCCTAAGAAGTGTTCAGGTGAAGGAGTTTACAACTAGTGTGTAGTCTGGACTAGATATATAAATTTAAGAGTCATGAACATGTAGATGGTATTTAAAATCTGGGAACAAATGTTTTTTGTAATAGAGATGAGAAGTGTCTAGTACTAAGCCTTGAGAAACTCATATATTTCTTGAACTAAGAATTTTTAGTTCTTCAGGAAAGGTAGTTTTAAAAGATAAAGAATATTTTTGGGCGATCCATCTCTGCAGGTATTCATTCTGTGGATGTCAGTGGAGGAAATTCTGCACTAGGAATTACCAAGGCAGCAGGCGGGGAGCTGTCCTCCAATTGTGGTACTGACACAATACCTCCTCTCCTCGCAATGAATGGCACTCTTTTGGTTATCCTGGGAAACCTCTGTCATTCTCCCCTAATACACACATCCAGAAAGATACTTCTCTCTGATAGCCCCACATTTTTGTACTTGTGGAAAAAGTGATGGTCCCTAACGCTATCAACTTCTCTTTTCTCCTGTCCTATTTTACACTCAATGTCTCCTCCACAGAAACACGGTTTCCTTCACACATTATAAAGTTTTACAATCCATGGTTTAGTCAGAGAAATCCATCTCAAACTATCACATTATAAAGTTTTACATAAGAGTCCTAACTATGCAGCCAACTCTTTAAGACTTCAGTCATTCCATCAATTTTATTCAACCCTATCTCTCTGTGTGGGCCCCACCTGAGATGAGTAAGAAATGCTGCAAGGAGAGGTAACTAAAGAGATAAGTAAAAACTCAGATACATTCTTATCAATAAATCAGTGAAGAAGGAATCAAAGCACATAGGATGGCAGAAGAAAGATGAACATACATTACCCTGGCTACTCAATAATTAGTGAAAAAGGTAAATACAAATGTTTAAGCAGGTGGTAAAAATGTGAGTTCAAAAGGATTCTAAAACTTAAGAATTTAGGCAAGATATGAAAAAACTATGACACCAGTTAAATGTTGTTGAGTCCCACAATATGTCAGGCATTATATTATGTGCTTGTAATGGTTATGACAGTTGACTGCCCAACAAGAATTAGCCCTAGATGATCATTCTAAGGTTTTCATATTAATCATTTCCCGCACATCAGTAATGAGATTAAGAAGGAGCATATGATCCTCTTCTCAGTGATGAGATTTAAATGGATATCTTCTGGATGATGCTATGGAAAGGTCAATTATCAAATGGCCCAGGGAAAGACAGTCAATTTCCTGGTTATCACATATGACACCTGCATCTGCAGCCACCACCAGTTCTAGAATGAAGCCACCTCATAGAGAACTGAAGGAATCCCTATTCTCTCATCCTTGTATATTCCCTACCTCTGATGTCCTTGTAATGAAAGATATCTCCCTTTCTTGTCTGAGAATATTAGAGACAAGTTTTCTTTTTCTTTTTTTTCCTCCAAATTTTTATTTAAATTTCAGTTAGTTGACAAACAGTATAATGTTAGTTTCAGGTGTAGAATTTAGTTATTCATCACTTACATACAACACCCGTGCTCATCACAAATGCCCTCCTTAATATCCATCACCTATTTAACCCATTCCCCCACCTCCCTCCAGTAATCATCAGTTTGTTCTCTATAAGTAAGAGTCTGTTTCTTGGTTTGCCTCTCTTTCTTCCCCCATATGTTCATTTGTTTTGTTTCTCAACTTCCACATATAAGTGAAATAATACGGTATTTGTCTTTCTCTGATTTATTTTGCTTAGCATTATACTCTTTAGCTCCATCCATGTCATTGCCAATGGCAAAATTTCATTCTTTTATGGCTGACTGATATTCCATTATATACATATGTACCATATCTTCTTTACCCATTCATCTGCTGACATTGAGAACTGATTTTGAATCACTGGGGAGACAGCCAAAGGATGAGTTTATAAAAAAGTACTTTGTAAGTTTCTGATATACTCAAAGTCTGAGAAATATGACATAAGTATTAAAAGAATGGAGGAGAACGTATTTGTACTTTGGAATATGAAAGACCTTACCTCAATTTTACTTGTTAAAACATCATAGATGAAGGGGCATATAAAATATATGTATAGTTCTTAAATAGTAATATGATGAAAACATACATACCCATTACAAGGTTAAGAACAAAGCATAGAATATACCTGAAGAGTGTCCAAGACATAGCACCTTTCCCATCCCAGTGGTAACCACTATCCTGAATTCTATACGTACCATTTCTTTTATGTTTTACTCAGTTGTATTCTATGAAATTCCCTGTATTTGATCAAGTTTGCTGTACCTACTGACATATTCATAGAATTCAACTTCATCTTTCTATCACCCCTGTATATATCCCTATGCAGTTTATTAACTATATTATACAAATAAATTTCCCTCTTCTTGCACTTATTAAAAGTTTAATCTTAAAGTTTGAAAAAAAAGGTAAAGAATATTTTTAGAAATTTTCTTTAGCTCTTTGAAAGTGCAAATAAACTTGCAAATAAGAAGTAAAAGTAATTAAACTTACAGAAATGTAATTCAAACATTTTCATGTTGCTGAGCTTCAGTTATTAGTTGATGAACCCAAGAGTAATTCTCCTGTCCTCAGAGAATATTGGCAAAATAAGGCACTAATACCAAAGAGATCAAAGGTGTTGGAATATCAGAATGAATAATATCATTGGGGGAGGGGGAAGAAGAATGGGAATGAATGAATATGATTCTGTAGTTGGATCATAATTGAATTAACCAGAGATTAACTAGATGAAATGATGGAATACATGGCAATGTTTGTATGTGCTCCTTCTACAAAAATATGTAACAGAGAAAATTTTTAAAAGACAGGTAAAAATCAAGAAAATAGACAGTTAAGGACAAGTGAAAACAAAGCCACAACTATAAAATTATAATTGGTATGATTACAGTGAGCATTTACCAAGTATCAAGATAAGGTAGCACATGGAAACCTGAAAAAGCTTAGTTTGAACAAATAAAGTGCTATACCACACTGAACCATTCTCATCCTTAGTGCCCATATAGATATTACTGTTTGATTACTGCAAGCTTTCTCACTGAGCCTGGAGGTAACCTCAAAAGCTATTTCAGCATATATCTCCAGGCAACCACTACCAACCACTACCTATCACTTAGGATGGGAAATTGAGAAAAGTTTTTTCCCCATCAACTCCTCAAAACTCTTCCAAGACATAAATATCCTTTATCAACAGTTTGAAGCAGTTGTTACCATATGGGCTTGTAAGCATGTTTGTCTTCATGGGTACTGACCTCCACAAGGCATGGATGCTAAGTCCTGAAGGCCTGTCACCTCCAACCACCTCTACTTTTCATAGCCAAGATACATTTTTAACTGAAATATGCACATATTTATAGACTGAGTGTTTGCAAAGGTATATATAAACAAAGTTACAAATGTTTGGAAATAGTTTAAGAAACGTAAATTATTATTTATACTTGAAGCCCCTGCTTACTTTCACTGTTTCTTCCAATAAGACCTTGTTTAAGATCATATATTATTTCCTCATACTTTTTATGTAACGTCTCTTTAAGCTATGTTCTAGGTACATCCTTAGAAGAGAGGCTTTTTGTCTCTCATAGCTTTGAAACAGGAAACACATAGGAACAATTACTAATCAGGATCAGAGTGAATGAATAATGTGGGATGATATGAAGAGCCTGAGATGGGAGAATGGCAAGAAAAACAGTAGGAAGGAAGAAATGTTCAGCTTCCACGTAGAGAGGACTAGAATGAAACTATGAGAGTCCATAGGTCTGAACTGAAAGCAGATACCTAGATGAGGTGTATAGCAGGCAGGTAGAAACTGGATTCTCAAGCTCTGGAGAAAGATGTGGGCTGAAAGCAGAGATACTGAAGCCATAAACCATGAATGATCAATGAAGAGGAAAAGACTGTATGTGGTCACTCAGTGAGTAAATAGAAAAGAGAGAGCCAATGATAAAGAGATTCGTCAAAATTAAATTGATGTGCTAGGAAAACATGCAACAGACAAATAAAACAAAAGAAAAAAATTTTTAAATGTCATCAAAAATACTAGGAAAACCAGCTACAATGGAGGAGGAGGGTCAGCTACTGTAGTAACCGGAGACTTGAGATTACCTTTAGAGATGTGTACCTGGCCAAAATTTAAAACAGGATTTTTAAATAGAATAATGCTTGAGGAATGCACATAAATTCAAGTATGTGGTAAGAATTCATTTATTTAGCAAATATTTCTCAAATTCACTCTTATTGTACAGAGGATACAATGAACAATGGGCGGTAAAAGAGAGATATTCTCTACCCTCATGGAGATTACAGCTAATTAGAATGAAGGTGTGATTATAAAGTGTACATTAAAAAAATAGTTGGGGACGGTGTGAGAGAGGGGTGGAGAGAATAAGAGAAATACTTCAGGAGACAGAGAGGTAGGGGAGAAAACAAGGGGGGTCAGGAAGGCTGCTACAGTCTAGGGAGGCTGG
>NW_028024283.1:0-638 GCF_054177405.1 Leptonychotes weddellii
AAAAAAAAGTTTTTTTTCACTGCACTAGGCTGCATATTCATTTTACTTAATATTTTCCTCCAGGAAACTATAGATTCAGGGCAACGCCTTACATGCCTATGAGAATACATAAATAAGTTATTTTCCTTTTTAAAATGTGAGTTTTAATGGTTCGCTATATTGAATGATTGGGTATGTGTGCTTATGTGTTTTTAGAGAGTAAAATATTATATGTGGGTAAGTGTAAAGTTCCCTTTAATGACCTGACTTCAGTCCCATTTCCTCTCCTCGGAGGCAATGTAGTATAGACTCGGACAGTTGTGGGTTTTTTTCTTTTTTTGTAATGCAAGTGCCAGACTTAAGCTTTGATTGTAGAGGCATCCATATCAAAGAGCCATTCATCTCAAAGATTGCTATCTTAAATATACACAGTGCCAGCCACAAGCCTAGATAAAGAGCCAGGCCACCTGCAATGAAGCTCCTTTGTTTTGCAGATCTTAATTGATTTTGATAACTGTCCTTTTGGGCCAGTTGTTTTTTCCTCTTCCTGAGCTTCAAATTCATGCTCTTATGTTTTAATTCATCAATAAAGAGTGAGCCCTAGAGCCCCCACATTTGACCCCAATAAAAGGAGAACCCCTGGCCCATTTGCACTTTAC
>NW_028024284.1:0-638 GCF_054177405.1 Leptonychotes weddellii
TCCTTGGGTCTAAACTGATTCTCTTACAGACAGCATATCAATGGGTCTTGCTTTTTTATCCAATCTGATACCCTGCGTCTTTTGATTGGGACATTTGGCCCATTTACATTCAGGGTAACTATTGAAAGATATGAATTTAGTGCCATTGTAATACCTGTAACGTCACTGTTTCTGTATATTGTCTGTGTTCCTTTCTGGTCTGTGTTACTTTGGGGCTCTCTCTTTGTGTAAAGGATCCCCTTTAATATTTCTTGCCGGGATAGTTTAGTGATCACAAATGTTTTAGTTTCTGTTTGTCCTGGAAACTCTTCATCTCTCCTTCAGTTTTGAATGACAGCCTTGCTGGATAAATAAAGTATTCGTGGCTGCATATTTTTCTCGTTTAGCACCCTAAATATATCACGCCAGTCCTTTCTGGCCTGCCAGGTCTCTGTGGTTAGGTCTGCTGCCAGTCGAATGTTTCTACGCTTGTCGATTAAGGACCTTTTTTGCCAAGCTGCTTTCAGGATTTTCTCTTTGTCTCTGAAATTTGCAAGCTTCACTACTTTATGTCGAGGTGTGGACCTGTTTTTATTGTTGTTGAAGGGGGTTGGGGTTTCTGTGCCTCCTGGATTTGATGCCTGTTTCCTTCTCCAGAT
>NW_028024285.1:0-638 GCF_054177405.1 Leptonychotes weddellii
ATGGGTATTAAAGAGGGCACGTACTGAATGGAGCACTAGGTGTTATACGCAAACAATGAATCATGGAACACTATATCAAAAACTAATGATGTAATGTATGGTGATTAACATAACATAATAAAAAAAAATCGGGCCTTTAAGAGACCTAGAGACACAATGATGGTTACCAAAGGGGGGGATGGGTGAAATAGGTGATGGGGATTAAGGAGTGCACTTGCTGTGATGAGCACTGGGTAATGTATGGACTTGTTGAATCACTACATTGTACACCTGAAACTAATATAACACTGTGTTCACTATCCTGGAATTTAAAAAGAAAGACCTGGAGAAAGTGGGGAGAGGTTTCTGACCAACCCTGAAAGGGATTATCACATCCCCCCAAGTCCCTTGTCCAGCTCAGATTCCCATGGGCCCTTGAGGGTATATCTTAAAGCCCAGCTGGCATCACCGGATCACCAAGGGCTTCCTTTGCCTCTTGGTTTTGTGACTTCAGTGTCAGCAATACTCCCTACTCTCTCAACCCCCTGCTTGAGCATAAGTCTTCAGGGGAATTCAGAAGTAGCTCTGCCCCTGCTGATTCAGTCCGTAAACCTGAATGCTAGATCATTCATTTACCAGTATAACCTCTTGACTGTGGT
>NW_028024286.1:0-638 GCF_054177405.1 Leptonychotes weddellii
TTTTTTTTAAGATTTTATTTATTTATTTGAGACAGAGAGAATGAGAGAGACAGAGAGCACATGAGAGGGGGGAGGGTCAGAGGGAGAAGCAGGCTCCCTGCCGAGCAGGGAGCCCGATGTGGGACTCGATCCCGGGACTCCAGGATCATGACCTGAGCCGAAGGCAGTCGCTTAACCAACTGAGCCACCCAGGCGCCCCTTGTCTTTCTATGTTTAGTTAGTTTAATTTAGTTTTATTGGGAATGGGGCTTGTCAGGGAAGGTGGGGAGGAAAAGATGCCTTAAGTACTCAGGAACTAGAATATTAGCAGTAAAGACCAAAAAATAAAAATATGGGTCTCATAAGAAGTGTTTAGAGCAGTGGATACTAAATTTGTTCAGGTAACTGAAGTTTGTTTTAAAATCTTGTTTTCTAGTGAACAGAATATAGTAGACTAGCAGTAATAAAAGTTCTTTGAACTGGTAACTTAATTCCTAAATCCCATGTAGTGTAGGGTTAAAGAGCAAAGATACTGAAAATTGGGGGATTTATCCTAATCTCTGAGCTTCATTTTCCTTTTTCTGTACAATGAGGTCTGATCTCAGGGGTCTCTTGTCTGTGATGTTAATATTATTAACCAGATTAAATATTTTAGCAGG
>NW_028024287.1:0-638 GCF_054177405.1 Leptonychotes weddellii
CTCTCAAATTAAAAAAAAAAAAATAAATAAATCTTAAAAAAAAAAAAGAGCTCTGAACAAGAAAACTCACAAGGAAGTGAAGAAGAGAAGAAGGTCCATGTTTTGGGCCCCTGCACCACCCTTCTAGTTCCCCAAGATGCTGAGATACCTTTGACCTCGGTTGGGCTAACCACCTCCTCTGAGCATCATTCAGCTAAACCTATGCTTCCAGGTTCCCTGCTTTTGCTCCTGTTTTCTCACCTTGGGGTGCCCTTTTCCTCATTCTCCCAACTACTGAAGACCTTTAAGGCTGTGATCAATTGTCACTTCTTCCATGCAGCTCTCCAGGATGCTCCCAGTCAGAATCTCCTCTTCCCCTGTGTACCCACAGTCCCTGCTAATAAAGTCTAACATGTTACTTGTTTAATTCGGTCATGTTTCATGTCTGCTTCCCCCAACTGAGCCTCAAGCGCAAAGGCTGTGCCTCATTCACTGTCCTGTTCCTGGAGGGGCAGTGTGTGTGGTGGTTAGAAACATGCTGTTTGGACTCAGACTGCCTGAGTCTCAGCCTCCAATCTGCCACTAACTAGTTGTGTGACCTTGGGTGTGTTATTTAACCTCTCTGTAAATGGGGATTTTTATGACCTGATGGATTTGTT
>NW_028024288.1:0-638 GCF_054177405.1 Leptonychotes weddellii
CCTGGATGGCTCAGTCGTTAAGCGTCTGCCTTCGGCTCAGGTCGTGATCCCAGGGTCCTGGGATCGAGCCCCGCATCGGGCTCCCTGCTCCGCAGGAAGCCTGCTTCTCCCTCTCCCGCTCCCGCTGCTTGTGTTCCCTCTCTCGCTGTATCTCTCTCTGTCAAATAAATAAAATCTTTAAAAAAAAAAAAAAAAAGGACAAATGCTCTCAGAACACCAGGCCTCTTCCCGTGGTCCACCAACCTGCCTCAGCACTTCTCCTCTCTGACCGGGGCACATAGGAAGGGCCCTGCCCCAGACCTCGCAGGAATGGCAGTGCCCGCTCCTGACTCCCCTGGAGGAACCCCCGCTCCACGCAGATGGGGGCTTTGATGGGAAGAGAGAATGACCTTTTGGTGACTTCCAAGGGGAAACCTCCCTGTCTCTGTAACAATATCCCTGCTACTCTCCTCCCTAGAAATCCTTCCTGACTCCCAGGGCCACCAATGAAAGAGCCCCAACTACTTGGCCAACATTTGAAGCCCCCCACCATTAGATCTAACCCTGCCTTTCCAGTCTTACCTTCCACCACTCTCCCTTGCTAAGTCGATAGAACTGATCCTGTTATGCCCTCCCCTCACTTAATAGCAGCCTTTGCT
>NW_028024289.1:0-637 GCF_054177405.1 Leptonychotes weddellii
ATTTTTGAGACAGAGAGGGAGGGCACGAGCAGGGGGAGGGGCAGAGGGAGCAGCAGACTCCCCGCTGAGCAGGGAGCCCAATGTGGGACTCGATCCCAGGACCCTGGGATCATTACTTGAGCCAAAGGCAGCCGCTTAACCCACTGAGCCCTGACCTCTTCCACTTTTAAACGTGCTGTGAGCCTATGAAATATCTAAGGATATACTATACAAATACGCTGGAGGATACAAAACTATTGTCACTGTCCTCTGAGAGCTAATGATAAAAATAATGTAGAATAAATGTAAGAAGCTAAGGACAGAGACATTGAGAGTGAAAACCTTAGCTCTTATATTAGGCTGTTTGGGCTGCTAAAACAAAATATCACAGAGTGGATGGCTCGAACAACAGAAATTTATTTTCTTGCAGTTCTGGAGGCTGGAAGTCCAAGAGCAAAGTGACATCAGGATTTATTTCTGATGAGACCTCTCTTGTTGGCTGTAGACAGCCACCTTTTCATTATGTCTTCACACAGCTTTTCCTCTGTGTGCACAGAGAGAGAGTGCTCTGGTGTCTCTTCCTCTTCTTATAAGGACACCAGTTCTATGGGGTTAAGGCCCTACCCTTATGACCTCATTTAAACTTAATTACCGGGGC
>NW_028024290.1:0-637 GCF_054177405.1 Leptonychotes weddellii
CTCCCAAAAAACAAGAGTCCAGGGCCTGATGGATTCCCTGGGGAATTCTACCAAACATTCAAAGAAGAAATAATACCTATTCTACTGAAGCTGTTTCAAAAAATAGAAACAGAAGGAAAACTTCCAAACTCATTCTATGAGGCCAGCATTACCTTAATCCCCAAACCAGGCAAAGACCCCATCAAAAAGGAGAATTTCAGACCAATATCCCTGATGAATATGGATTCCAAAATCCTAGCTAGTAGGATCCAACAATACATTAAAAGGATCATCCACCATGACCAACTGGGATTTATCCCCAGGATGCAAGGGTGGTTCAACATTCACAGATCAATCAATGTGATAGAACACATTAATAAGAGGAGGGAGAAGAACCATATGGTCCTCTCAATTGATGCAGAAAAAGCATTTGACAAAATACAACATCCCTTCCTGATTAAAACTCTTCAGAGTATAGGGATAGAGGGAACATTCCTCAAGTTCATAAAATCCATCTATGAAAAACCCACAGCGAATATCATCCTCAATTGGGAAAAGCTGAGAGCCTTTCCCTTAAGATCAGGAACACGTCAAGGATGCCCACTCTCGCCACTATTGTTCAGCATAGTACTAGAAGTCCTAGCAACAGCAATCAGAC
>NW_028024291.1:0-637 GCF_054177405.1 Leptonychotes weddellii
GACTCCCAGCCTCCAGCCCCTCCTGGATCTCAGACTCCCAGCCTCAGCCCCAGTTGGATCTCAGACTCCAGCCTCGGCGCCACTTGGATCTCAAACTCCCAGCCTCGGTCCCACCTCGATCTCAGACTCCCAGCCTCAGCCCTGCCTGGATCTCAGACTCCCAGCTTCCAGCCCCTCCTGGATCTCAGATTCCCAGCCTCAGCACCCCCTGGATCTCAGACTCCCAGGCTCCAGCCCCACTTGGATCTCAGACTCCCAGCCTCAGCCCCTCCTGGATCTCAGACTCCCAGCCTCCAGCCCCCACTGGATCTCAGACTCCCAGCCTTGGCCCCACCTGGATCTCAGACTCCCAGCCTCCAGTCCCCCCAGATCTCAGACTCCCAGCTTCAGCCCTGCCTGGATCTCACACTCCCAGCCTCCAGCCGCTCCTGGGTCTCAGACTCCCAGCCTCCAGCCCCTCCTGGATCTCAGACTCCCAGCCTCAGCCCCAGTTGGATCTCAGACTCCAGCCTCGGCGCCACTTGGATCTCAAACTCCCAGCCTCGGTCCCACCTCGATCTCAGACTCCCAGCCTCAGCCCTGCCTGGATCTCAGACTCCCAGCTTCCAGCCCCTCCTGGATCTCAGATTCCCAGCCT
>NW_028024292.1:0-637 GCF_054177405.1 Leptonychotes weddellii
GTGCGCCCAGCACCAAGTCCTTCCTCTTGCTCTTTGTCCTTTCTCTGCCATCTGGTCCAGCAGCCCGAACCCATGATCTCCCAATCCATGCCCTGCCCATTTCTCTAAGGCTCACTGGGTTCCATTGTCCTCAGGACACGCCTGCATCTCTCACCTGCCCACCTAGGCTCTCAGGCCTGCTACCACCTCCCTGTTTCTAGCACATTCTGGCTGTCTCAAAAAGTCTATTTATTACCATATAGTGTCTGCCCAGCACTGTAATAGGGATTCCTCCAACGTATGGTAGAAACATGGGATAGATGCCCATAGAATGGATAAATGGATCGATGGGCACTTTTATTTTTATTTATTTATTTTTTTAACATTTTTTTAAAGATTTTATTTATTTATTTATTTGAGAGAGAGAGAGAGTGAGAGAGAGAGCGCAAGAGGGGGTAAGGTTAGAGGGAGAAGCAGACTCCCTGCCGAGCAGGGAGCCCGATGTGGGACTCGATCCCGGGACTCCGGGATCATGACCTGAGCCGAAGGCAGTCGCTTAACCAACTGAGCCACCCAGGCGCCCCGATGGGCACTTTTAATGAAAGAGAGGATGTTGTGGGAATCTGGACCAGCTAGCTAAGCATCAGTCCACTCATCT
>NW_028024293.1:0-10812 GCF_054177405.1 Leptonychotes weddellii
ATTAAAGAAACGATTCCATTTACAATAGCACCAAAAACCATAAGATACCTCGGAATAAACCTAACCAAAGAGGTAAAGGATCTATACTCTAGGAACTACAAAACACTCATGAAAGAAATTGAAGAAGACACAAACAGATGGAAAAATATTCCATGCTCATGGATCGGAAGAATAAACATTGATGGATACACGTCATTATACATTTGTCCAAACCCAGAGAATGTACAACACCAAGGTAGACCATGGACTCTGGATGATTATATCAATATTGGTTCGTTGATTGTAACCACTCTGGTGAAGGATGTTGATAATGGGGAGGCTCTCCATGTGTCAGAGCAGGAGATATATGAGAAATCTCTGTACCCTCCTCTCAATTTTGCTGTGAACCTAAAATGTTAAAAAAAAATAAAGTCTTTTTTTTTTAAGTAGAGATTGTTGGGACGCTACTTTCCATGGACCTCTAGTGTACTGGTTCTTGGGATAGAGGCACTAACTACCTTTGTTCTGGACCATCTTTTCAAAGATGTTTATGTGGGAAACAGCCTTGAAAGACAGAGATAGTGTCAGCTTCTCTGGCAAAGGGCAAGTTCATTTTGTGTAATAAAGATGCTCTCCATGCCAAATGTCAGTCAGGCTTACTACCCATTGTAAAATATTCTGGTTCCTAAGCTCAGGATTCATCTATCTATCTATCTATCCACCCATCTATTTATTTATTTATTTATTTATTTAATTTATTTATTTATTTATTTATTTTAGGATTCCTCTCTTGAACATAGCCCACTGTGTCTTCCAAGAGTCTCCTGGCCCGCATAATATCACTCTGCAGATACTGGGGCTCAGGAACAAGTACAAATGCTGATACTCTGGCTACCGTTCTTGCTACTTTTTAAGATTTTGTTTTCATCTTGTGTGTTCAATGTGTTTTTTGGCAATTATCTTTTTAATATGTTTTTTGGCAATTATCTTTTTAATATGACATCAAAAGCAAAAAAAAAAGGGACTACATATATCATCATTATTTACATACATGAAAACAGGATTCATATTTCCTTTTTTTTTTTTCAGGATATCCTCTGTGCCTGATCCAAGAATCTCATATCTTCTGCCAGCATCCATGAAAGAGCATCAGACTAATTAGTTAGCTTGGAAGTTAGGTAAACTCTCAGACTCTTCACAGTTTTTGATGGGTAGGGTAGGGGCATAAAATCCAAAGCATAGGCATTTGGATCATCTAAAACGACTTTAGGTATGTTGCCACAATAGCTGTTAGTTTTGTATCTATTTAAGACACTGTGTAGTTTTTTCTATATGGGTTATATATATAATTTAAACCTTACAAATTCTATTAGAATTCCCACCTTACAGCTGAACAACATAAAAGCAAGTTGACCAAGATCTGACATTAATAAGTGCCTGAGACTAGATTCAGACAAGGGCCTCCTGGCTGATCCCAGAGCTACAGCTCTTGCATTTTCTGCCAGTGTTTCCCAAATCTGTAGTTTATAGGTTGGTGCCACTGCCTGAGGAGTGTTTACAAAGTGAAATAGCACAAGTATTCATGAAGGGAATTAACAAGAAAAAAAAAACACAATAGAAGGAATTTTTCATTCAGCTAAATATAACCAATCGCAAGGTCTAACTTTATTGTGAGAACTAGCCCTTCCTTTGTTGGGGTGGAGGGTGTTTTCATATGCTTTTGTTAAAGGAATGAAAGTGACAGTAAATTGTAGTTTTGTTTGGAGATGTCTTTGATATCCTTCCTTGACAACATAAATGGCTGGCAACCCTATATTAGTTCTTTCATCTTTTTTTCCTTTCCTTTTCTATGAAATCCTAAACTCTTAGAACCACTAGCTATAGCTTAACTTCCAAGTAAGTGTTTTGAGCACTACGTAAATGGGTTCATAGTCTAGTTCATATCTCCAACGTGGTTAAATATGTCCATGTGACTTTTGGTTCTCAAATTTGAGAACTCAAGGCCAGCCCAGAACCTGACATAGGGTAGGCACTGAGTATTTGTCAAGTGAATGAATATGTGAATAAATGCATGAAAGGATGCACTGATGAACTCCTGAGGTTCTTGATTGTTTTGAAAATTCAGTGGTGCATATGACTGAATATCCCTTCTCCTTTCATAGCAATAGGCTTGATTCATCCAGAACCATTCCACTCTTTAAAGAGAAAATATTTGAAAAAAGTGGTATACATTACCTGACATAGAGCTTAATGACATTTGATCTTTTTTTTTACACGTGATAATCTGTTCAGGATAACAAGAAATACGTCAATCTTCTGAAAGATTTCCAAACATAGGCAGATAACTGCATTGCAAACAAACAAGCTAGTGCCTGAACTATGTTTGTTCCACTCAAGGAAGCAGGGGCTGCATGCTAACCTCTAAGAAAAGACACAGACGGGATGTTTTGTGATTGTTGTTGATGATTTACTTTTTTTTTCTTATTTGGCTTGGAACATCTTTAACACATTTTCTATTTCTTAGCCACTTAAAAATAACACTGAATTTATTATCTCTCAAAGTATGCACATGAATCAAAAAGATCATGTTTAGTGTGCTGAGAATTGGTTGTTAAATTTCCTGAATTTGAGAACTGGACTATTCTGTTACTGCATCTAAGACCTTTGCTGAGTTGAATGATCAGAATTTCCTTTTGTTTGAATTAGATGCAATCATCAAACTTCTTTTACAGTATTCTTTCATTTTCCTTTAAACTGGCTCAGAACTGGTAATTAACAGATTATCTTTGTATAAACAGGAAGTCCTTTGTTCTCTGCTCTTCTTCCTCCAGTCTGATTTGGTTAGTGTTTGCAGTATCATAGTTCATCACCATGGAAATACTGTAATATGACAAATATTTAAGCAAGTAAAATAGGAAGGGGATGATGAGAATGGAAGAAGACTTGTGGCTGGGAACAGGTCTCAGTTTCTAATCTTCCACTCCACCTTTCAGAGGATTCTCCCTGGAATACATGTCTTTCAACCCTACATAGAAATATGCTTAGGTAGCCCTTCCACTTTAGAATCACTGTCACAATTTCCTCTCCTCATCATCATAGGCTGATCTCTCTTTCTCACATTTCATGACTTTAATTACTTTCTCTCATATCATTTTTATGTAAATTGGATTCAAAGCAACTACTGAGCATTCAGGAATAAAACAGGAAATATGTCACAGTCTGCTGAGTCAATGAGGTAAATGGGGAAAGGGACAGATGAGAAGGTAGATGAAATGAGTTTTTATCTTGCCTCCACGACTTACAACTCTAAATGTCTTTATCAGAGACGCAGCAAAACCAAGTGAGATGATATATAGGAAAAAAACGCACCTTAATAAACAAAATCCCATACAAAATGTTGTATAGTACTCTTAATAGAATACAAAACATGATTAAGCTATATTGTTCTCATGCACATACACTGGTCTGTAATGAGTCCTAATAAACCTGTCCTTTAGCATCATCACCCTAAACTATATTGATTGACCAGGTTTTCCAGGGACTGTATGACCTTGATGCTTTAAAACATGAACTATGCAAAGTCCTGGAAAGAGAAGTGCTAAAATTAATTTGGCTTTGGCAGAAAGATGTACTTACTGGATGAATGAACAGGGAATTTTTAATCTCTACTTTCTGAGGTAGCAGGAACAACAGCATCCCAGCACCAGGCGATCATATGCCTTATAATGTCCTACTGAGCTAATTCACATCAGGAGTGGGCACATTGTGACTTCTGCTATGGGTTCTATAAAGGAACAACAACAACAACCAAAAAAAAAAAAAAAATTCTCCTTACCAGGAAACAAATGGTCTGAATTAAAAACTCCTGTAGGTTTAAGACAGCAGGAGCAATCTAATTTTAAAAGGACTCTAAAGACACATTTTTCTTCGGTGAGTGGACATAAGATGTGAGTAATTATTAAACTCATAAACTGGCTATAACTGGGAAGATAGTTCGGTAGATCAGAGCTCTGTGGTCAAGGTCGGTCGAGACCTGCAGATAGAACCAGGAGGATTTGAACCGGTCTACAACTGACGTTCATTGGTTGATGTGATCTTCCTTCTGGTCCCCTCTCCCTCTCTTGCCTTCCCTTTTCCTGATATACCCCCTTCTCTTCCTTGCTTCCTTTCTCTTCCTTTATTCACTTTCTTACTTTACACTTTCTTCCTTTTTTTTTGTCCTGCCTCACCCAAACTGATCATCCAGGCTCTTACAGGTGTAATTATGCAAAAAAGCATGCTATTTATTTCGTTCTAAATTGTTGGTGTTTTCTTTCTAACCTGACCAAAATTCAACAGGTAATTTTGCCACACCATTTCACTTTTACTTTTTAGACCTTGTTATGGGTTGAACTGTGCCCCCCCCGACACACATACACCCCCACCAAAAAAAGCTATGTTAAAGCCTTAACTCCCAGTACCTCAGAACGTGACTGAATTCGGGAACAGAGTCATTACAGATGTAATTAGTTATCAGAGGAATGCCATGTGAAGGGGCACTGACATGCACAGATGAAAACTATGTACAGGGAAAATACCATTTGAAGATGAAGGCAGAGACTGGAGTTATGTTGCCACAAACCAAGGAAAGTCAAAGATGGCCAGCAAACTACCAGAAGCTAGGGAAGAGATTCTCTGTCACAGTCCTTGAAGGAACCAACCCTGTCAACACCTTGATTTCCAACATCTAGCCTTCAGATCTATGAGACAATAAATTGCTGTCGTCCTAAGTTACCCACAAAGTGTGGGACTTCATTATCACAGTCCCAGTAAATTCAGATCTGGACCATGATCTTCCTTTATTTCTCTTTTTTTGAAAAATGTATTTATATCATAACACTTCCTTCTCTAGGACCTCAACGTTTATAGCCCAATCCATAAATGCCTGGAATCGCTTCAGCCCTTCCTGAGTAAGCCACATTCTAACTGCTTTATCATGCTAACATAGAAGCAACTAGACTCAAACAAACTTATTTGAAAACCTAATTTTTTAGAACAAAAGCAATAAATCTATAGCTCACAAACTCATAAACCAAGAACAATGAAAAAAATTGACATTTTAATTCTAACTATACAATGACTTCTTAGTTCTGAATGTAGCACATTCAGGTTGAATTATGAATTTATATACGAAAGGGAACCCCAAAAAGGGTTGATTTGGAAACAACTGGTAAACAGAAATGAGCATTGGTTTGGGAATCAAATGTCAATTTTTTTTAACTTAGCTTAGCCTTATAGGACTTTAGTTATATAACTTAATCCTCTGAAAAGTTGGTTTTCTCTAGAAAGGTACCTACCTGGCACATGGGCAGACTCCTTAAAGTTTGCCTATTATTTAATACAGTTTCCTTTTCCTGGATACTAAGGCATTTATATCTAGTAGAGCCTAGCTACATCCCATGCCTTTTCAGCCAGCTGTTTGCAATCAAAAATATTTACTTTTTTACTAATCCAAAAAATCTATATTTACTTTAAAATGACAAAAACCCCAACCATTGCACTTACAAAACTTTCTTAGTTTATTTCAGCATGGTGATTCCTGAACTTTTATATAATTACAGCCAAAAAGTAAATAACACCAGTCAGGATTTTAAAACTAAACTGAAGGGTATGTTATCACCTCAGATAATTTAAACTTCAGTGCCAAATCTAAAATTAAGCTCGCAAGCTCTTGAAAATCACTGTGAGGTTGTATTTCAGAGTTTGGAATAGATAAATCCAAGTCAGCATGAATGGTAAAAGCATGATTTACATTGCTTGGTAAAGATCAAATTCTTTAAGTTCTGGTGCTTACAGAAACCTATAAATACAGATAGAAATCTTATAAAGGATTAACCAGTGGGAAGTTGAAACGAACATTTGCTTCTCAGTGTTATCCTACAAAGAGCCCAGGAGAAAAGGAAAGTCATGCTTGCTGAGTGTTCCAGGCAATAACTGGGCACTTATCATATACTACCTCATTAGATCAATCTGCACGGTGTCCTGTATGGTACAGATCATTTAATCCATCTTATAGATGAGGCACTGAAGTAATTCTAGGTCATTTGTCAAAATCAGAAATGAGATCTGGGATTGGCTAGGACAATAGCCCATGGACCCTACTAACTAGACTCAGAGTTTTGGTTCTGAATCTATACCTGCCAAGCTGGGTGAACTTGAATAATTTGCTGAATCCATCTGGATCTCAGCATCCCCCAGTATATAGCTGATGTTTTTATAGTAAGATGATCTTGTAGGCTCCTTCTAGCTAGAGAATTACTACTTAAAAAAAAATTTCAGGGTGCCTGGGTGGCTCAGTTGGTTAAGCGACTGCCTTCGGCTCAGGTCATGATCCTGGAGTCCCTGGATCGAGTTCCGCATCGGGCTCCCTGCTCGGCAGGGAGTCTGCTTCTCCCTCTGACCCTCCCCCCTCTCATGTGGTCTCTCTCATTCTCTCTCTCTCAAATAAATAAATAAAATCTTTAAAAAAAAAATTTCAATGCAAGCCATAACAGTAGGGGTAATTGTTGACTCTGTTATGATATTCCACTATGATTCCATCATGATTGTTTACCTTTGTTTACATATTCAGTAGAACCTGTAGTACTGTTTTGCCTTTAAACATGAGTTTTAGCTACATATCAGAATATTATATGCATCACTTGAATTAATTTCTTGCTTAAAACTGTAAATGGACAAACTGAAAAACACTGTAGAAAGAAGGTATAAGTATAATATTAAAGGCCATCAACTTTTATTTTGCAATAATTTTAGAATGAGATATTATTTCATCAAATCCATTCTTTATAAGTTAGTCCCAGAAATATATATGCTTTTATTATGGTTATTTTAAGAAAGCTGTCAAAGAGACAAAGATAAGTGAGTAATCTGTTCAAAAAGTCTTCTATAAACTGAATAAAATACTGTCCTAAGACAATGTAGATAAAATCATGTATAGATTTGGATATAGCAAAACAAGATACTGCCACAACCCTTATTTTATGGAACTATTAAAGTAAAATTTGCTTGATGACACATTTATATAATATACCTAGGAAAACAATCTGAATGTATAGAGTATCCTTTTGGCAGGCAATTATAGTGTTTATCTCCTTGGCTACTGTTCAGTTAACCAAGAGGCAAAAATATGTTGCAATGGCCACAAACAAGCAATTTGCTGTTCAGTGTTGATTGATAGAGAATTAACACATTACTGTGAGGGTGAATCTTGATGAAATGGGCCCTCCAAGATGAACTGAAATAGTGCCATAATCACAGGCCAAGAAATCTTGGCCAGCATCTTTGGATCCTATCATCCCACTCAGTAAAAATGTTCAAAAACCTGCCCAAGACAAACAAACATGTATGTGCCACTTGCAGAGGATCCAAAGGAAATGTGGAAATTGAGATTCATCAAGAAGAACCAACTGCCACAAAAACTGGATGATTTTCACATGTTGTGGAACTAGACAGTTACCATGCCCTGACAATATACAAAACAGTACAGAACAGCATGAACGTTTGTACGGATTTATAATTGCTCTGTCTCTTAGACTGTGCTCTTAGCACTCTCCATGATCTCTTAGACATTTTCTTTCAGATTAGAGGCAGCACATCCCAAAACTGCTTTGTGTTAAGTGTTCAGTATTTGTGTTCTGTACTTCGCAAAGTTCTTCCAACATGCAGTTGTCTGAGTTTTGAACTGGCCATTGGCCCAGCCATACTAATCCTGATTTAATCTCTCATTTATAAGTCACCAATAGTACAATGATGGTGATGATTAAAAACACCTATCTATTCAATATACTAAACTAAACAAATCTTTAAAAAAAAAAAAAAAAACTATTTAACCAGAAGACATGAGCATTCTTCTCTAACCTCCCTAGGAAGGTTTTTTATTTATTCTAATTAGACTTGAACTTTCTTGCACTGTAATTTTGCAATCAGAAAAAGGTGCCATAAAAAAACTACACACTGAGCTTGTTTGCTTAATTGACTAGAAGTTTCTCTTCCTTTTTAATAGTGTAATTGGATGCCAAAGAATGATAAATTGATCTTAGAAAGGTATGGTACATACAACTACATAATGGAAATAATGCATTTTAATTATCTTAATAATTATCATGATAATTTCTAAAACATGTCATGTCTTTAGAGTTTTAACTAAATGAAGAGGGTATAAAATCGCCCATATAGAAAGGAATGTACTCTAAAAACACTGCTTTATCTCTGGCATATATTGAGAAAGGAACAATCCAGATACCTTGTGTAGGCATTCTAATTTAAATGAAGGTTGTGGACTAGCTCTCCTCCACCATCCTTTGCCACAGAACAGGGACCTTTTCTCTATCATCTGCACTGCCTTTCTTGGTAGATGGTTCTAAGAGAACAATTCAAGGAGTTTGTCGCCTAAAATATCTGATAATACCAGAGATCAGACAGCCCTAAGGCAAATGCAAATTTTATTTGGTGAATTAACTGAAGATGAAACTTTCAATCTACACACAGAAATAAGAATTGACTGACATGAGCCATTTAGAAAGCAATCAAAACAGGAAATTATTTTCTTTTTCTCTGAGTAGTTCAGATTGACAAGTGAAAGAACATTTCAGGCTCTCTAGTCTAAGTTCAGATTCTGATGGTTTTTACTTATTTGTTCATCAGGACGGAGCAAAGTTTCTTTGAAATTCAAGATTTATAGGACAGAATTGTTCAAATTACAGATGCAAAGATGGGCCATCATACTAGACATGACTGGATCTCTTTCTGTCTCTGTCTCTCTGTCTGTAATTCTGTCTCTCTGTCAATCTAAAAGTTTTTAAAAGTAACAATATTTTTCATTGGCACTAACAGAAATCACAGGATATAAAGTCTTTTCCACACACACAAAAATAAGGAATTGTTTTCTTTGCAGTTGATTTTCCTCCTTCCTAGAATGTAATGACAATTAGAAAAAAAAAAATTGGATATAGTTTGTTTTTCATAAAAGATATTTAAGAATTAGGGGAAAATTTTAAAGAATAAAAATATTATATTTTCATTTTCTTAAGAAATACTAGAGGTTTTATTTTCCAAACTTTAGTTATTTTCTCACCACCTTTAAAATATTGGGCATTTCCATGTACGATTTATATAATTTATTTGTATGCTAAAATATCTAATTTAGATTCATAAGTATATTTATTAGAGATGGAAATACATCATTACTATACATTAAACACCAGTATCACTTGCCAGAAATTATAGAAGAAAACCATAAGAAGAAAAACAATTCTTAAAAGTGGTTATCACACTCTGAAATAATGTTGCTATAGTTTAGATCTACACAATAAATGCAAATGGAAAGTTAAGCCTATTGGAAAGGGAAAATCCACCTGGCTAATGCACACGTGTGCACATACAAACAAACTCACTCACACAGACACCCTACCTCTGGACTGGAACTGCTGACTCCATCCAGAGACTAGCTAGCTGTGGGTGTCACACTTACCCTGCTCTTCCCACTTACCCAGACTTACTCAAAAAATAACAGACATCAATTTCTCACCTACCAGAGTACAAATCTCTCTGTTGGGCACAAAAGCCTTTAAAAGCTTTACCCTACCAGAGTTTTCTCCCCCAGTATCTTTTTTTTTTTTGTAGCTACATATATTCATTTTATTTTATTTTTATTTTTTAAATTTTTTTGTTATTATTTTTTATGTTATGTTAGTCACTATACAGTACATCATTAGTTTTTGATGTAGTGTTCCATGATTCATTGTTTTCGTATAACACCCAGTGCTCCATGCAATATGTGCCCTCCTTAATACCCATCACCAGGCTAACCCATCCCCCCACCCCTCTCCCCTGGAAAAATGAAGGGGGTGGAATCGGAGGGGGAGATGAACCATGAGGGTTTTAGAGGGGAAGGGGTAGGGGGATGGGTTAGCCCAGTGATGGGTATTAAGGAGGGCACGTACTGCATGGAGCACTGGGTGTTATATGAAAACAATGAATCGTGGATCACCACATCAAAAATTAATGATGTACTGTATGGTGACTAACATAACATAATAAAATAAAATTAAAAAAAAATAAATAAAACCCTCAGTCTTTCCCTAACTCTAAACAAAAATGTATCACATGCCATATGAAAAGCACTGGGCTCCGTGTTGGAAATTCAGTGGAAACATCAAAGAACATCAACTTTCAAGAGATAAATAAAGAAAAGTAAACAAAAAGACAGATTAATACGATGTATAAATTGCATGGGGAACCCAGGCTTGAGGCTTATATTCACCACTGTTCAGAAGATAGCAGAAATAGATAATAGAAAATAGAAAATCAGAAAGCTAAACTCAGATACCTCAAGAGCCAAGCAAAACATAACAAGCTAAGATGACTTTATGACAATACAGAACTTGATGCAAAAGACTCGTGTGCAGGGGGTATGGAGCAAGATGGTGGAGGAGTAAGAGACCTGGATTTTGTCTCCTCTCAGGAATTCAGCTGGATAGGGATCAAACCATTCTAAACACCTACGAACTCAACAGGAGATCGAAGAAAAGAAGAGCAACAACTCTCTGAACAGAAAAGCAACCACTTTCTGGAAAGTAGGACGTGTGGAGAAGTGAATCCGAGGCAATATTCGGGAGGATAGATGGCGGGGAGGGGCCTCTGTCAGCCGCTTCTGGCAAGTGATAGAGCCGCGGAGCACAGAATCAGAACTTTTAGAAGTCGGCTCCGCTGAGGGACGTCACTCTGGTGGATAAGCGGGGGGTGGAACCCTCGTGGGACAGTGTGGTCTCAGGACCCTCGGGGTCACAGAAAGAC
>NW_028024294.1:0-637 GCF_054177405.1 Leptonychotes weddellii
GGGATAGGCATTTCATTCTGATATTACTGATTTAGTCTCTCTGATCAAAACTTAGGAGGAGAAAACCACATCGCCAGTTTTTCCACTTTCTGTCCTGAGGAGCATCAGTTATAAGATAAATCTAATAGTTACTATGACAAAAGGATTAGACTTAGATGACTTTGTCCTTTAATTTACATTGTGTTTTCTTGTTTGTTTTATACAGAACTTCTGAAGCGATTTTAGACCCTTAAAATATTTCTCATACATATAATAAATATAGTTTATCTAATAACACAGAATATAGGAGACAAATGGTTTCATCTTTGGATTAGGTTTAATGTGTTATATACCATTTGGTTCATGTTTCATTTTTTATGTAAGCCTAATATTTTGGGATAGGATCACCAGCAAAGTCGTGTTCTAGTACTACTTTATGTAATATGTTGTGAAAAATTTAACACCTGAAGTTTTTTATCAAGCTTTTCTTTTCTTTCTCCTTGTGTGTGTGTCCAGCTAACACTTCTCAGTCTGTAATTGTGGCTACAAAGGCTGTGCTCACTTGCCGTCCTGTCGGCTTAACCAATGTGCTGATAATAAGGTGGGAAATAAACCTCAGAGACAAGCCTTCCTGCATTAGAGCCTACAGGAGAGATAA
>NW_028024295.1:0-637 GCF_054177405.1 Leptonychotes weddellii
TACCTAGAGCAATCTACACATTTAATGCAATCTCTAATGAAATACAATCAACTTTTTTCAAAGAAATGGAACAAATAATCCTAAAATTTGTATGGAACCAGAAAAGACCCCGCATAGCCAGAGGACTGATGAAAAAGAAAAGCAAAGCTGGCGGCATCACAATTCTGGACTTCCAGCTCTATTACAAAGCTGTCATCATCAAGACAGTATGGTCCTGGCACAAAAACAGACACAAAGATCAATGGAACAGAATAGAGAGCCCAGAAATGGACCCTCAACTCTATGGCCAACTAGTCTTCAACAAAGCAGGAAAGAAGTCCAATGGAAAAAAGTCTCTTCAACAAATGGTGTTGGGAAAATTGAACAGCCACATATAGAGGAATGAAACTGGACCATTTCCTTCACCACACCCAAAAATAGACTCAAAATGGTTGAAAGACCTCAGTGTGAGGCAGGAGTCCATCAACATCCTAAAGGAGAACACAGGCAGCAACCTCCTCGACCTCAGCTGCAGCAACTTCTTCCTAGAAACATTGCCAAAGGCAAAGGAAACAAGGGCAAAAATGAACTATTGGGAATTCATCAAGATAAAAAGCTTTTGCACAGCAAAAGAAACAGTCAACAAAACCAAAGACAA
>NW_028024296.1:0-637 GCF_054177405.1 Leptonychotes weddellii
GCAGATCCGGGGAGACTCCCCTTCCTCCCCAAGGAGGAGCGGCGTGGGAGCGCACCACAGGGATCTGCTGGGTTTGGAGACTCCACACGGGGTTGTGAGCCAGAGATAGAAATGCTCAGTCACAGGCCGGGTGAACACGGAGTGCAGCCGGAGACCGGGGAGATTGAAGTGATTGACTGTTTTTCTCTGGGGGCACACTGAGGTGTGGGGCCCCGAGTTCTCGGCTCCTCTGGGCGGAGATTGGGAGGCCACCATTTTCACTCTTGTCCTCCAAAGCTATACGGAAAGCTTGCAGGGAACAAAAGCTCCTGAGAGCAAACCCAAGCAGATTACTTAGCCTGAACCCCAGCAAGGGGGGAGCAATTCCGCCTCCAGCAAAGACATTTGGGAATCACGGCAACAGGCCCCTCCCCCAGAAGATCAGCAAGAACAGCCAGCCAAGACCAAGTTTACCAATCAATGAGAATGGCAGAACTCCAGCCCTAGGGGAATACTGCACATAGAATTCATGGCTTTTTCCCCATGATTCTTTAGTCTTTCAAAGTTAATTTTTTTAATTTTCTTTTTCTTTTTTTTTTGAATTTTTCTTTTTCCCTTTTTCAACCAACATCTTATCAATCCCTTTTTTTAAAAAAAT
>NW_028024297.1:0-637 GCF_054177405.1 Leptonychotes weddellii
TGTGTATGTGTGTGATGGGTTGAGAGTGTGGGGCTTAGTTTATAAAAGAGTTTTGAGAATTAGGTAAAATCCCACTGCTTAACACAAGATAAAGCCTCAATAAATGTTAGTTTTTTTCCCCCTCTGGCAGCATTTTATAGCAAAGAAAAATTATAGAGGGTTCTCCTCTTCTTCTTGCTATTAGTGAATTTTGGGGCTGGTTTATGAGTAGAATAAAGGCCAAGTGAAAACATTGCATAGACTCAAACTTTAGAAACTTGTTTTGCCCTTAACACCACCAGTGGAACCAAGAAATTCCCAGTGGGTCATTTTGAATATCCCTGGAAGGTAGAAAATGGGCAGTAGGTGGGTGAATGAGAAGAAAAACAAAATGAGGAGAAAACTGCAGAAATAGGGAAGCGCTTATTGAAGTGATACCACTTTGGGATGAGGCCACTGGAAAACTAGGAGTCCCTTTAGCTGAGGACCTTTAAAAAGAGAAGGGACAGCATCCGTTCAGGTGAAGCAGGTGTCCCTGACTGAAAGGGCCAGGCCAGAGGGTCTCTTGAGGCCTTTCCCAGCTCTCTGAGTCTCCAAGAGCAGCCCCTCTCCCCACTCGGCTATCCCATTTTTGCATCTACAAACCTGAATTAGCCTA
>NW_028024298.1:0-637 GCF_054177405.1 Leptonychotes weddellii
AATGTCCATCCTAACTTATGATTCATATTCTGTGCCTGGAAACAGTCCCTGTATTTAACAATAACACCTACAACATAAAACAATCCACCGTGACAACTTATATGGTCACAAAACATTAATGATCTTCTGTAGACCAAGCAAATGTTTTTAACTATAATTGTCGTGCATCAAATTCACAGCCAGAACCCCCAAGATCAAAAAAAAATTTGCACAATATACATAATAACTTAAAATACACACACACGCACAAACACATACACACACTCTCACACACACTTCTTACAGAACCGTGCTCGGGGAAACCCCATTTGTTGAGTGCCACCGAGGGCATATTTTGCTAAACTGCTGCTTCAGGTATTTTTGTTTGGAAAATCTATCACAGTAGGGCACGGCTGTTTATTGGATGAGCAGAAAAGAATGATATGCTTGTGGCAACAAGAAAATTTTAAGGTCTTTCAAGTTGTATAAAATGGACCTGCAGAAATGTTTACGTGTTCTCAGGATGCAAAGTTGGAGCTGAAATGTGGTAACAAACCAGTTGCAAAAAGTGTACAGCAGCCATCTCTTGAGGTCAAACCTGGTACCCAGATATGCAAGAAAGCTTCAGGACACATAGCTAGTTGGCCTTGTCCCATAT
>NW_028024299.1:0-637 GCF_054177405.1 Leptonychotes weddellii
GAGGGGGAGCCTGCCACTCAGGGTCGGTTACAGGAACAACTGTCAGTTACAGACCCAACATTAGAACCCCCCACAGGAGAGACTCACCAGTCACAGGCCCCAGAGGGGAAGATGTAGGTTTCACCTCCTCCAAGAAACCCACCACCCCTGCAGCTCAGCAGGTGAGAACCCTCCATCACCTGAACCCCTGCTTTTCTCCGGACTTTCCTTCAAAACAACCCTCCCGACTTCCCGCACCTTCTCCACGAAATACTGACCAGGTGACAGACCTGTTCTCTGACACCCGTGAGACTCTGATGACAGACATGGAGGGAGACACACGGAGACGGGAAGACACCCCGTGCTCAGGGGAGAATGACACTGTGAAAATCCCTACTCTGCCCAAAGCCGTCTGCAGAGTCCGCGCCGGCGCTACCGAACCTCCAGGACCGAACCAACAGCCCCCAAGCGGGTGTGGACGCGGGGAGGACCCCGCAGGGCCGAGGCCGGGGGAGCACGAGCACCGCGGGGGGCGGCCGCCCCCTGACCGCAGACTGCGGGAGCAGCCCCAGGAACCGAACCCGGGCGCGCATAAACACCAGCGCATGGACCCCCGGAGCGGATCCGAGCCCAGAAAGGGGAGACCCGACAGCCCCGT
>NW_028024300.1:0-637 GCF_054177405.1 Leptonychotes weddellii
GGTCAAAACAGTATGGTACTGGCACAAAAATAGACACATAGATCAATGGAACAGGATAGGGAGCCCAGAAATAAACCTATGATTATATGGTCAACCAATCTTCAACGGAGGAGGCAAGAATATGCAGTGGGAAAAAGACAGTCTCTTCAACAAATGGTGTTGGGAAAACTGGACAGCTACATGCAAAAGAATGAAACTGGACCACTTCCTTACACCATACACAAAAATAAACTCAAAATGGATTAAGGACCTAAATGTGAGACCTGAAACCATAGAAATCCTAGAAGAGAGCACAGGCAATAATTTCTCTGAATCAGCCATAGCAACATTTTTCTAGATCTGTCCCCTGAAGCAAAGGAAACAAAAGCAAAAATAAACTATTGGGACTATACACAACTGATAAATTATTGAACACTACATCTGAGACTAATGAGGTACTACTATATGTTGGCTAACTGAATTTAAATAAAAAAATAAACTAATTGGGACTATATCAAAATTAAAAGCTTCTGCACAGCAAAGGAAACAATCAATAAAACTAAAAGACAACCTAGCGAACGGGAGAAGATATTTGCAAATGACATATCCAATAAAGGGTTAGTGTCCAAAATATATAAAGAACTTACACAACTCAACG
>NW_028024301.1:0-637 GCF_054177405.1 Leptonychotes weddellii
AAACTAGAGGATTTCGCCGGGATGAACATCACTCAACTAATAGAGATTGCCAATAGGGTCTACATGAACAGGGAGGTCACAGCCGAACGGGAATCTGACAAAAAGATGAAAACGCCTCCTCACCGCCGCCCTGAAAGAAAAGGACAACACAAAGATGGGGAGACCACCGAAAGGGGGGAGACCCAGAACCCCCTTGGCAAGGGATCAATGTGCCTACTGTAAGGAGAAAGGGCATTGAAAAAATGAATGTTCCAACCTGGGAAAGGCTCAGAAGCCCGGCCGCTACAAGAAAGAACCCCGAGAGGAGGACCTCATAGGCCTTGCAGGAAAAGGGGGTCTGGGCTCTTTCCTCTTTGGCCCCCATGAGCCCATGGTCAGAATGAAGGTGGGGGGCCAACCAGTGACTTTTATGATTGATACTGGGGCTGAGCACTCTGATGTCACCTCCCCAGTGGCCCCTTTCAGCAAAAGGACTGCGACCATCCTCAGGGCCACTGGGACGTGGGCGATACAACAGCCCTTTTGCCAGGCTCGCCAGTGTGAACCCGGGGGCCACAAGGTCCGACCCGAATTCCTTTATCTGCCCGATTGCCCCATCTCCCTCCTGGGTTGAGACATACTCTCCAAGCTTAGGGCT
>NW_028024302.1:0-637 GCF_054177405.1 Leptonychotes weddellii
GAGGAGTAGGAGACCTGGATTTCGTCTCCTCTCAGGAATTCAGCTGGATAGGGATCAAACCATTCTGAACACCTACAAACTCAACAGGAGATTAAAGAAAAGAAGAGCAACAACTCTCTCATCAGAAAAGCGACCACTTTCTGGAAGGTAGGACGTGCGGAGAAGTGAATCCGAGGCGATATTCGGGAGGATAGACGGCAGGGGAGGGGCCTCCGTCGGCCGCTTCTGGCAAGTGATAGAACCACGGAGCACAAAATTGGAACTTTTAAAAGTCTGCTCCGCTGAGGGATGTCGCTCCGGTGGCTAAGCGGGGGGTGGAACCCCCCTGGACAGTGTGGTCTCAGGACCCTCGGGGTCACAGAAAGACCGGGGTGCCTGAGTGTGGCAGAGCTCCCAGGTAACGGAGCAGGGACGCCGGCTACAGAGGCGGAGCCCAGGCGCGGGCTCTCAGCTCGGAGTTGCCATAAACCGTGATCCGCGGCACAGTCGGGCCCCTGCTCCTCCAGCAGGGACCCAACAAGCGGCAGATCCGGGGAGACTCACCTTCCTCCTCCGGGAGGAGCCGCGCGGGAGTGCACCGCAGGGATCTGCTGGGTTTGGAGACTCCACCCGGGGTCGGGTGCCAGAGATAGAAACG
>NW_028024303.1:0-637 GCF_054177405.1 Leptonychotes weddellii
GCACTCCTGGGTATTTACCCCAAAGACACAGATGTAGTGAAGAGAAGGGCCATATGCACCCCAATGTTCATAGCAGCAATGTCCGCAATAGCCAAACTGTGGAAAGAGCCGAGATGCCCTTCAACATATGAATGGATAAAGAAGATGTGGTCCATATATACAATGGAGTATTACTTAGCCATCAGAAAGGATGAATACCCAACTTTCACATCAACATGAATGTGACTGGAGGAGATTATGCTAAGTGAAATAAGTCAAGCAGAGAAAGTCAATTATCTTATGGTTTCACTTATTTGTGGAACATAAAGAATAGCATGGAGGACATTAGGAAAAGGAAGGGAAAAAGTGAAGGGGGGAAATCAGAGGGTGAGACGAACCATGAGAGACTATGGACTGTGAGAAACAAACTGAGGGCTTTAGAGGGGAGGGGGGTGGGTAGGTCAGCCTGGTGATGGGTATTAAGGAGGGCACATACTGCACGGAGCGCTGGGTGTTATATGAAAACAATGAAGCGTGGATCATTGCATCAAAAGCTAATGACGTATTGTATGGTGACTAACATAACATAATAAAATTAAATTAAAAAAATTAGGCTCGTTAGTGGTTTCCTACTTTGTTGTTTCAAAGAAATAGGTTG
>NW_028024304.1:0-10810 GCF_054177405.1 Leptonychotes weddellii
ACATGAACAGACATTTTTCCAAAGAAGACATCCAAATGACCAACAGACACATGAAAAATTGCTCAACATCGCTCGGCATCAGGGAAATCCAAATCAAAACCTCAATGAGATACCACCTCACACCAGTCAGAATGGCTAAAATTAACAAGTCAGGAAATGACAGGTGTTGGCAGGGATGCAGAGAAAGGGGGACCCTCCTACACTGTTGGTGGGAATGCAAGCTGGTGCAGCTACTCTAGAAAACAGTATGGAGCTTCCTCAAAAAGTTGAAAATAGAGCTACCCTATGACCCAGCGATTGCACTACTGGGTATTTACCACAAAGATATAAATGTAGGGATCCTAAGAGGTACATGCACGCCAATGTTTATAGCAGCAATGTCCACAATAGCCAAACTATAGAAAGAGCTAAGATGTCCATCGACAGATGAATGGATAAAGAAGATGTGCTATATATATACAATGGAATATTATGCAGCCATCGAAAGGAGTGAAATCTTACCATTTGCAATGACATGGATGGAACTGGAGGGTATTATGCTGAGTGAAATAAGTCAATCAGAGAAAGACACGTCTCATATGATCTCACTGATATGAGGAATTCTTAATCTCAGGAAACAAACTGAGGGTTGCTGGAATGGTGGGAGTTGGGAGGGATGGGGTGGCTGGGTGATGGACATTGGGGAGGGTATGTGCTATGGTAAGCACTGTGAATTGTGTGATTGAGGAATCACAGACCTGTACCTCTGAAACAAATAATACATTATATGTTAAAAAAAAAATTAGAAGATAGTAGGAAGAGAAAAATGAAGAGGGGGAAATCGGAGGAGGAGACGAATCATGAGAGACTATGGACTCTGAGAAACAAACTGAAGGTTCTAGAGGGGAGGGGGATGGGAGGATGAGTTAGCCTGGTGATGGATATTAAAGAGGGCACATACTGAATGGAGCACTGGGTGTTATACGCAAACAATGAATCATGGAACACTACATCCAAAACTAATTATGTAAATTATGGTGATTAACATAACATAATAAAAAAAAGAAATATGTAGGAAGGAAACAAAGGAAAACTGTCATGCAGACTAGGGCTTTGTGATTGTTTTGAGGTAAGAGTTTGAGAAGAGATGGGAGATGAATTAATGAGTAAAAGGGGTTATTGTGAATTGGACCCCTTTTTTGTTTTCTGAATAATACAAGTGAATGATTCATTTTGTTTTGTTCACTAGACTAAGTTTACCTTGCCATAGGACTAGTCCAGATGTGGACCATGGGGACTCCAGGTTATATTAGTATCACACTCCCAACCCACAATGTGCATGTTTTTGACTGGTTTTATATATGGGTGAATCCACATACAAAATGATAATGGCTTTTGAATCTGGTTTCCATAAGACATGATTTATCCCCTCATTAATTCAACAAGTAATTATTGAAAACCAATTCTGTTCTAAGCCCTGTGGTAGATGCTGGATGAATAAAAAAAATGATGATCCCTGATTTCATCGAATTTATAGCCCCAGCAGGGAGATAGATATTTAATGATTACACACACATGGATATGGATATTTACAATTTGTGGTAACTCCTATGAGGAGAAAGTACATGAAATTATGAGAGAAAAACATGCCAGACCTAAGTCAAATGGATGGGGGTGGTCAGGGAAGCCATGTCCAAGGAAATGATTTAAAACTAAGACCTGAAATCTGAGTAGAAGTTACCCATATGATGGAAGTACCAGTTAAAAGATATTCTGCGCATGCACAAGTTCTAAACTGGGAAAGAGTTGTGTTCTTTTGAGAAATTAAAAGCATCAAGGGCTAGATCACAGCAAGTGAGAAGGATATGTAGCTGAAGAGGTGGGCAGGGGCAAGATCATCCAGATCATGTTAAAAACTTTTAAGAATATTTTATCCTGTGTCCACATGAGAGGTATTCAAAGGTGCATTTGAGAGTCTGTTTCATCCCCTACTCCAGGTGAACTCCTAAACATTCAAGAACCAAGTAAGTACCAGCATTCCAGAAGACCAGAGTTAAGTAACATCTAGATTTTGAGTGACCTCACTCTCAGGGACTTATGTGTAATTTTACTAGGTGATAAGACAAGTGACATTCTGTAATAACCTGTCCCCTAATCCAACAATGTACAATAAAAACTAGCTAGAGAGGGTGAGTGGTCTGTGATCATAAAACAGGTTTTCTGGGGGGAAATCCATATGTTATCTACTACTATGCTCTGTGTGCTTTTCCTTCCTTTAATTAGGCACGATGTTCTCAGGTTAAAGATGTAGAAGCTGAGGGTCATGGAGATGGAATGACCTTATCACCATTAATGGGAGAGTTGATTTAATACTTCTCAGTTGAGAACTCTTGTTTCTAGAATACCCTGTCAATCAGATAATAATAATTATTGAGCCATTGAGCCATTCATTTGTTCCCCAAATATTAACTAAATAAATATTTAATTAATGAAAAACAGTTGGGAACTAAGACTACACTCAAGAACAACTGAACATTTTCCTAGATCCTTCAGAGCTATAACAAAGCCCTAGCATGCTTTAAAAAATAAAATATTAGCTATACAAGCCTAAGTACCTATCTAGAATGAAATCTTTAAAAATCCCTGAGGGAAGTATTCTTTCTTTTGGGGGGAGGGCTTAGTATAAGAGACATGCCTAGTGGATTCAACTTAGTCCTTCTGTCCATTTAACAGCTTTTTGTTAAGCTCATAATGTGTGCATGGCACTATCGTTGGTATTAATATCACCAATATATGTGCAATGAGATTAAATGAATAGCAAGTTTCATTTTGGTGAAAGTTTAAAAAATCAGTCCCTCATCTGAAATGCCTGGTTCCTAATATATTCTACAACTCATAATCTCAAGGGAATTCAGTTTTCAATCATACACAGGTACAAAGTGTAACAAGCAACATGAAGCAGATGCCTTTAAAAATCTCATATCCATTTCATGAACCATGTATAAAAGCAGTAGATAAATTGAAAAGAGTTAATTTTAGGACTTGTGATATCCTCTAAAATCCATGCACAAGGAAGAGAAGTCTTTGGGATAGTATCTTTCTTTCTATTCTCCCATTTATGGCTTGAATATTTTCTACAAGCATATTTGAAATAGAACTATGGGAGAAGTTGAAAGAAAAAGTAGACAGTGCATCTGAGTCAGCTGCTGGAACATCAGTGGATGTTTTCCAAACCTCTAAAAGACCATCTGGACCAATAACAGTATTGATCAGTGCTCAGTACAGCACTGTGGAGAATGCTCTAGTGGTCCTGGATGTTTTAGATGGACATCAGGCCGGGCCCTTGGCCCAGCATTCATGAGAGATGCACCCATGACCTTGTGATCTTGTGGCTAGGTGAATCCATTTTTGTTAGTCGGCTTTGGTTTTTCAGAAATGAGGGAGGGGAAAAATGAGCCCAAATAGTATCCACACTATCATTGTAGACAATGGAGCATATCTCTGTGAAGGAGTTTCAGAGCCTGAAGAAAGCTGATCATGACCAGAGGTGAGACAAATTTAGTGTTGCAGAATTTAGAAGATCTTTCTAGCTACAGTATTTAAAAGTGTTTCCACTAAAGTTTCAGAAACTTTCCAGAGTGGAAATATCAATATATTTGAAAAAGAGGGTGCAGTCCTTTCCTGTACTTTAATTTTGAGTCCACTGAATACCACAACTGAAGGAGCAGTTTTTAAAATAAAGTTATATTATAATTTGGCCATCATTATTGTTACATCTATGCCAGGAAGAGACAAGAGAAGTTAATGCAAATATAAAGACTCTAACCCTGATAAAACTTTGGTGTATCTGTCCAGTGGTTCTGAACATGGGTTAGGAGTCCCTTGGAGAATTTCATGAAAGCCACCCAGCCACCAGTAGTTCATGCACTGAATTTTGCATACAATTTCAGGGGATCAGAGAACCTTGATATGTGCTTAAGTCAACCCATAGCTCTCAAGTTAAGAACTCTTTGGCTAAATAATAAAAACATTATACTGTAGTTGTGAAAAAGTCAGGAGGTTTGGGCATTGATTTTTTTTTTTTTAAGATTTTATTTATTTGACAGAGGGAGAGACACAGAGAGAGAGGGAACACAAGCAGGGTGAGTGGGAGAGGGAGAAGCAGGCCTCCCGCAGAGCGGGGAGCCCGATGTGGGGCTCGATCCCAGGATCCCGGGATCATGACCCGAGCCGAAGGCAGACGCCTAACGACTGAACTATCCAGGCGCTAGGCTCCAGAACTAGAATCCACCAGAGGAATCGCTATCTGCTTATCTGTAATCAGTGGCATGAGTCCACAGGGTGTTGGCCTATAGGTGAGAGTTGATGAGCTGAGCAGAGGTGCCTTTTATTATAGATTATCTTTGGAGTTTTCTCCCAGGTTCCAGGACAGCTGGGCCACTCCAGCTCTCCACACATCTGTCCAGCTTCCCTATATCCACCTCAGCCTCCCATCACTCCATAATCTTCTCCCTCCCCAGCTTATACTGGAAGCTCAGTAAATACTTGTAACTCCAAGAAAAGCAGGTCCATATACCCAAGAGCCCCTCTTTGATTGTGGAAAATGGGCCCACAGTTCAGTGGCAAAGGCTATTAGGCAATGTTCCCCATTCTACCTCAAAAAAAGAGAGAACGTCTAGTCACCCTCACGGCTTTAAGTATGGGTGAATAATTACATTAAAATCATATTCTGATTCAGGAACTCAGGCCTGGAGAAGAGGAAGCTATATGTTAAATATACATCCCACTTGGATCCGAAGCCAGTTAGTGATCTGTGGAGCAGCATCTGAGAACCACTGCTCTAGCATAAGTAAGAATGAAAACTGATAGCAACAACCCTTCATCACTTACTGTGAGGCACTTAATACATAGAGTCCCATGTTAGCCTCTGAACAAATCTAAGAGGTATGTATGTTAAATGGCAATATCATATATTGAACATCCAAGCAAAGTGAGGTAAAGAGTGGTTAAAAACAGGTAAAGAGAACTTGCCCAACTTCACACAGAGAAAGAGCAAGGACTGCCAGCCAAGCCTGTCTGAATAGTGAGTTCTGGACTTCTCACCTTTTTCTGTTATACCATGTGCTATAGATATGCCTGTGGGGATCTGGTGAAGCCTATGGACCTCATCCCAGAATAATATTTTTAAGTACTTAAGATGAAACAACAAATTCCAAAGTTAACTGAATATATTAAAATTCAGTTGTCAACTTATTTTAAAAAATAAATATGGGACATAGGAACATGTGCTACTTTTGTAATGCTTTAACTAGCAAGATCTAGGGACAAGTCTAATAACTACCACAGTTTCAAAGTGGTAATTCAAATGAATATAAGTGATGTTTTGAGATATCTGTAATAACCCTAAGGCGATATGAAAATATCTATGATTTCTATTGATCCAGTCACACATACTGCTAATAGAACTGTGCTTGGTTGCCTGCATTCATTACGGAAGGAAACGCTGAACTTCACATAAAAGTTAGTGCAAATAAAGATGTATATTTTTTCTTCTGCATCCATGTTCATGGACTCTGAATTCCATCTACAGAGCCCAGGGTAAGAACTCCTTCTGTAGACTTTGTCCTCTTAATTGGCATGATGCACGAACTTTCATTGGAATGATTAAAGAGAAGTTATCTATTTCCTTGTAGCTTTAATATTCTATGACTTTCCCTAGTAGGTGGTGAAAATAAAAAGCAATGTGACATTGTTGAAATATAATTGAAAAATTGAACATTAAAATAAATGATACTTTTCCAAAGCAGTGTTCTTGGGAAGATATGCACTCGTTGCAGTGGTGCTTCCTTGTTTGTTTGGTTTTTGTGCCAAAAACATTTTAGATCCCCTAGTGCCAAGTATGAATTGACTCCATACTGTCACTTGGGTAGTATTTAGTTTTATCTCCTTGAGTATTCTTCCTCTGTCCTCAGCTTTGGGTGCCAGAGCTCTACCATTCTTCTGAAGCCCCTAGACCATCTCACTCTCAGATTCCAGTCACAGGTCCCCCTCCTCTCTTTCTTCACCTCAACCTTTGAGGAGTTTCTTCTCATCTCACTTTCCAAGTTAGGTCCTGTATCTGCTTTTGTCCCATTCTCTCTTTGTCCCCTCTCCCTCTACTCCCCCCTCCTTCTCTTCAATTTTCCTTATGTCACTAGCTCCTCCCTCTCTTCTGGAAAAAAAAGCTCAACTATCTCTTGCAAAACAATACAGAATATTTTCTTATTCATCCACACTCTCAGGGTCCAACTCATGAAAAGGTAAACTGCTTTCTTTCCTTTCTCAGTGCAGACTTCATTATCCTTTGGAAATCTGACTTCTTTCTATCCACACCACTCAACTGAAACTGCTCGATTAAAGTCAACAAGGACTTTCTGATTTCCAAACCCAGCATCCTTTACTCTCTCATTTGCCTGGAATTGTCTGGGGTATTTTGCATTCCTCTCCTCAGCTGTTTCTATTCCTCTCTCTCACTGTTCTTCCTCTCTCCATTAATGACACCTTTTCTTTCCCCCTTTCCTATTCATGAGGCTTATAATACAAAACAGTGTGTGTGTGTGTGTGTGTATGTAAGATATATATACATATGTAATATATGACATATTTTACATATATATTTACATATAAATGTAAGATATATAAATATGTAATATATGATATATTTTACATATGTGTATACATACATATATAGTCTATCAACACTATACCATATAAGATATATACCTCTCAGGTTTCTTGTGAGTATACAAAGTGTATATAATTAATATATGGAATATATGTCATATATATAAAGTTAATGTAGATTACATGTAACTGTATGTCCTATATGATATATGATTTTCACATATGCATGCATATGTATGTATATTTGTGTGTGTACACACTTAATCCTCACAAATATTGAGATATATAAAATGATTTTTTCAATTTTATAGATACAGAAATTGAGCACAGAGAGGACATCTCAGTTGCTCAAGATCACAGAGCTGTTAAGTGCCTGAGCTAAGACTTGAACTGGTGCATTCTGGGTAAAGGGCCCATGCTCATACGCTGCATGTTTGGCAGCTTCAGTTTTGAGAGAGAGAGAGAACATAGCAAAGATGGTAGATATTCTGTTATTTCATTGGAGACACTGTTACAAGATTTCTTCTCCTTTAGTGCCTGTGGTTCTTGGGTTCTTGGGTTCTTGGTCACGCCGCCGCTTTGAAGAATGAAGAGGTAGACCAGACAGAGTGGTGGGCAACAAAGCAGAGTTTATTGAGTGATAGTAGAGGGAAGTTTATTGAGCGATAGTACAAAGCTCCTAGAGAGCGAGGGAACCCGAGAGGGTTGCCACGAGAGTTTCTAAGTCTTGGGGGTTTTATGGGCTCATTGACTGTTGGCGGGCTGTTTTAATCTGATGAACCCTCCTGTCATCCCATCAGGTTTTTATCATCTATCTATCACCTGGGAAAGGGTGGAGGGCTCCTTCCAGGGTGGCATAAAATCCTTAAGGGTGGTTTCCTCTTATGGTGGGGGCCTCCTGTCCCTGCCTGCCTTTCTTCCCACTACCCTTCATCAACACTGAGTCCCAAATTGAAGCCAACTTCTCCCTGAATAACACAGGCCTTCACTACAGCCCTACTTATGCTGAGAGGCTCATGATTATTATAGGTTGAAATCTTATCCAAATCCAAATTTTAAAGTAATTTGAGAGCTTCTTTTCCCCAACTTTTGATCTGATTATCAGCAGCCATGGTGATACATTTTGCCTCTTCTGTCTCCTTCCCTTGTTAACAGCACACTAGTTCAGGTTCATGCTTCCTCTTGCCTCGTCTACAACAACAGCCTGTTATCTGGGCTCTCCTTGCTTTAATCCATTTTATACAACTGCCATGTTTATCTTCCCAAGGAATATTCCATTTATGCCATCCCCTTCCTCAAAAGCATTCAATGATTTCTTATTGCCTAAGAAATTAAAAACAGATCATTTGACATGATACAAAAGGTCCTTCAGAGTATGTCTCACAACTACCTTACCAACTGAATAGTTCCCTCCTTTCCCCTAACAGTCATTATAACCCAGACACTGGAAAAATTCTTTGTCCTTTATATATATCTTCATGCAATTACCATTTTCCCCTCTCAAGGTCCTACCTACCTTAAAGACTTATGCCAAACACCTGTCTGTCTTATCATAGAAACTTTCCTGATCCCTCTTACTCCCCAGAAGATCTAACTTCTTTCTCTTCAGCAAATGTCTAGCTACTAGTACCTCTCCTATAGCATTTGGGTTCTGACCCCCGTTTTAAGTATTTGTGTGCTTTTCTGCCTCATGTATCTTCTTTCCTGTAATGTATAATAGCACACCGTCTGTCACTTAGAAAACATCCAGTAACTATCTGTCAAAGTGACTTTAATTGAGCATGTCTGCTAGAGTTGACTATAACAGTCACACTAGAAAAATCTTCTCCTTGTTTTAAAGCAACACACATTTATCCACCAAATGGTAATATTTGGGGGCTAGCTAGTAGTAGCCTTAACCATAAAACAGTTTTTAGAAATGAAAGTCATCCTTAAAGTATGAATATTTTTTTATCATTGGAAATATTATCACAAATATGATGCAAGATCTGAAGAGAATCCCATATAAGGAATTCAAAATAGAATTCTAGTTCATTTCCCATTTCAAAGGTCTCTGGTAGCTTCCTGCAACAAGAATATAATGCAGACTCCTTCAATGTCTTACACAGCCCTGCTTGTTCTGGTTCGTGCTTACCTCTGGACTCCTCTCTTTCCACTCCCTCCCTATTGCTTGCTTGTCTAGTCATACAAGAATTTTTCCAGCTTCTTTAACATGTCAAGATTGTTCCTGCCTCAGGGCTTTTGTCCTTGCTTTCTGTCTACCTGAGATGCTCTTCCCCAGACTTCATATGGCTCTTTTCCCCATTAGTCAAGTCTCTGTTCAATGTTACCCACTCAGAAAGGTTTTCTTGACACCCTACCTGAAAGAGGCCCCATGCTCACTCCATCACCCTCTATGTCTTTTTTCATAATACGTACAACTCTGTGAAAGTATTTGGCTTGTGTTAATTGTATCACTCTCACTTATAATATATAATCCCAATGGGCAGCGGATTTTCATTGCTCTGTCCTGAGCACCTAGAACAGAATCTGGCACATAGTAGATTATTAGCATATATATCTTGTAAAAAAATATGATTAATGAATGATTACATACTTAGTGACTACTATAAGGGGGGCAGTATTAATTTAGAATAATTAATTTTAGCAAGAGTATTAATTATCATTTTGAGTGACAGTTGTGCTTTATGCATTCAAACATTTAAGCTTTTTCAGGGAAGCATATATGCCAGTCTAGATATTTCTTGGTAATATTACTTAATAGAGAAAAAGGAACAATAGTGTTGAAGTCTGCTGTCATCAGAAAATGTCAGTGTACATGCAGCTGTTTTTTTCTGTAAGATTAAAGAACACATATTCACAACTAAGGTGGATTATCTGATGCTTCCTCAGCAAAGGAGGACTCAGGCTTCTCTAAGGCTAAAAACCATAATTTTATGTAATTTCAGCAATCAATCATTTGCTCAAATCCACACAGTTATCCCTAAAGATCACAGGAAAGCTCATTTTGTTTCATTTCTGATTAAAAGGAGGGAAATGTCTTAAGTAGGTGGCCTTCTCATATAATCAACAGTCTTTAAGACCTCATTTTTTATAAGCAATCCATTTTATATTTTCTTTTTTATAAATTTATTTTAATTTACTTACACATATATAATTTTTCATAAAGGCATTATCTGCAGTCATATTCATACATATTGTGTACAGGTTTTTTTTTTGTTGTTCTTTATGCTGTTTAGCTTCTCATTCCCCCAATTAATTATCTCCTGCCTGGTAACCTATGTTAGCAAATGTGTGTGTATGTATGTATGTAAGGACCATGGAAGTCCTTGTTAAAAATCTAATATATGTTCTGGTATGTCTTCATTCACATTCATACACAGATAGATAGACAAATAGATATCTAAAACATTATAGATATTATAGACATTATAGGTTTTAATCCTTTGTCATCTGTATTAAAAATATGTCCCACAGTCAACAAAACAAGGAGGCAACCCACAGAATGGGAGAAGATATTTGCAAATGACACTACAGATAAAGGGCTGGTATCCAAGAGCTATAAAGATCTTCTCAAACTCAACACCCAAAAAACAAATAATCATGTCAAAAAATGGGCAGAAGACATGAACAGACACTTCTCCGAAGAAGACATACAAATGGCTAACAGACACATGAAAAAATGTTCATCATCATTAGCCATCAGGGAAATCCAAATCAAAACCACACTGAGATACCACCTTACACCAGTTAGAATGGCAAAAATTGACAAGGCAAGAAACAATGAATGTTGGAGAGCTTGTAGAGAAAGGGGAACCCTCTTACACTGTTGGTGGGAATGCAAGTTGGTACAGCCACTTTGGAAAACAGTGTGGAGGTGCCTGAAAAAATTAAAAATAGAGCTACCCTATGACCCAGCAATTGCACTCCTGGGTATTTACCCCAAAGACACAGATGTAGTGAAAAGAAGGGCCATATGCACCCCAATGTTAATAGCAGCAATGTCCACAATAGCCAAACTGGAAAGAGCCAAGATGCCCTTCAACAGATGAATGGATAAAGAAGATGTGGTCCATATATACAATGGAATATTACTCAGCCATCCAAAAGGATGAATACCCAGCTTTTACATCAACATGGATGGGACTGGAGGAGATTATGCTAAGTG
>NW_028024305.1:0-637 GCF_054177405.1 Leptonychotes weddellii
TTTTCCCAGCCTGTCTTCTGCGGGAGGGGCCTGCCGCACTGTTACTCAGGCAACCCTGTTCTGGCGGAGTTGCCCTGTGCCCCTGTGGTGGGGGCTGGGCTCAGCGGGAATCAGTTTTGGGGGCTTTTGTTCTCTGGTGGCTTTTCCTAGCGGCTTTCTGTGTCTCTTCTGCAAGTCAGAGCAGAAGAGACGGTTTCCAACCCTCTGCCTCAGAGCAGAGAGATCGCAGTCTGTTCTTCAGTGAGGTCTCCAGGCCACACTGTCTCCGTTTCTGTTCGTGTTGATATAAACTGCAGCATCCTGGGTTGTGCGCCCCTCCGCAGCGCTCCCAGTCCTGCCTCCAGGTCGGGGCACATCTCTGCCCTTTGTGCTTCTAAAACCACCAGCTGCTCCCAGTTCCAACGCGTGACCCCGCTGCTCTGGGGTTCCATCCAGGCACTGCAGTTCGCAGGCACTACCCCGCCGCTCTGGGTTTCCACCCCAGGGGCTACCCTAGAGTCCTTTCCCTGCCACTACCGGTCTGAGAGTCTGTGCCTGTCCCCAGTGCGTGAGGCTGTCACTCACTGGTGGTGTAGCATCCCCATGGTTAGGCACCCTCCCGCTGCCGTTTATCCTCTTATATCTGCCTGCGGAATCA
>NW_028024306.1:0-637 GCF_054177405.1 Leptonychotes weddellii
GAAATAATAAAGATTGGAACAGACAAATAATAAAAAGGAGAGAGGAAACTAGGGATTCTGAGGAACTCTTATATAGACTAAGGAGAAAAAAATGAAAAAACCTTACAACTGATACCAAAGACACAGGATAAAATGCTACTAGGATCAACCAAATGCCAACAAACTGGACAATGTAGAAGCCATGGAAGAATTTTTACAAACCAGCAAGTAGTAAAAAATCTCCCAACAAAAGAAAGCCCAGGAGATGATGTCTTTGATAGTGAAATTTACCAAATAGTTAAAAATTTAATACCAGGGAACAGTCCCATTCATTTTACAAGACCAATATTACCCTGACACCACAGCCAGAAAAGGACACTACTAGAAAACCACACACCAGTATTCTTGATGAATACAGATGCCAAAATTCTCAATAAAATACTAGATACTGAATACTAAAATGAATTGAGCAGCCCATTAAGACTTTGATCAAGGGGCTATTATCCCTGGGATGCAAAGGTTGAACATCTACATTAATTAAATCACATTAATATAATGAAAGAATCCCATCATCATTTCAGTAGATACAGGAAAATTATCTGATGAACATTCATTTATAATAAAAAATATTGCACTCAGGGAAGAAAGGTTGAAAGCT
>NW_028024307.1:0-637 GCF_054177405.1 Leptonychotes weddellii
TTATTATTATGTTATGTTAATCACCATACATTACAGCATTAGTTTGTTTTTTTTTAAAGATTTTATTTATTTATTTGACAGAGAGAGACAGCGAGAGAGGGAACACAAGCAGGGGGAGTGGGAGAGGGAGAAGCAGGCTTCCCACGGAGCAGGGAGCCCAATGCGGGGCTCGATCCCAGGACCCTGGGATCATAACCCTTGCCGAAGGCAGATGCCTAATGACTGAGCCACCCAGGTGCCCCACAGCATTAGTTTTTGATGTAGTGTTCCATGATTCATTGTTTGCATATAACACCCAGTGCTCCATGCAGAACGTGCCCTCTTTAATATCCATCACCAGGCTAACCCATCCTCCCACTCCCCTCCCCTCTAGAACCCTCAGTTTGTTTTTCAGAGTCCATCATATCTCATGGTTCATCTTCCCCTCCGATTTCCCCCCCTTCATTCTTCCTCTCCTGCTATCTTCTTCTTCTTCTTTTTCTTTTTTAACATATAATGTATTATTTGTTTCAGAGGTACAGATCTGTGATTCAATTCTTTCAAAGAACCAGCTCTTAGTTTCATTGGTCTGTTCTACTGTTTTTGTTTGTTTGTTTCTATATCATTTATTTCTGCTCTAATCTTTATTACTTCCCTT
>NW_028024308.1:0-637 GCF_054177405.1 Leptonychotes weddellii
ATGCGGGGTCTTTTCTGGTTCCATACAAATTTTAGGATTATTTGTTCCATTTCTTTGAAAAAAGTGGATGGTATTTTGATGGGGATTGCATTGAATGTGTAGATTGCTCTAGGTAGCATTGACATCTTCACAATATTTGTTCTTCTAATCCATGAGCATGGAACATTTTTCCATTTCTTTGTGTCTTCCTCAATTTCTTTCATGAGTATTTTATAGTTTTCTGAGTACAGATCCTCTGCCTCTTTGGTTAGATTTATTCCTAGGTATCTTATGGTTTTGGGTGCAATTGTAAATGGGATCAACTCCTTATCTTCTGTCTGTACGGTGATTAACATAACAATAAAAAATTTAAAAAAAAAAGAAATTGAACTTGAAGAATATGATAACATCTTATTTCAAGGCCTACAAACTTGCAAAGGTGTCATTAGAAACAATATGAAGTCATAACTGTCAAAAAGTCTTATTACCTTTTAAGAGGATTTAGACACAGGCAACATTTAAATTTGCCTATGGAGAGTCTGAGATCTCTATAATACTGTAGCAAGGGATAAAATTCCTTATGCTATTTATTTTGTAATTATATGTCATCCTGAATAACAACAGGATCATCCAATGGATTGAAATAATAAAGTACAAT